>NC_049260.1:44426732-44726732 GCF_011100685.1 Canis lupus familiaris | reverse complement strand
AACTAAAAGACAACCTACAGAATGGGAGAAGATATTTGCAAATGACGTATCAGATAAAGGGCTAAGTTTCCAAGATCTATAAAGTACTTCTTGAACTCAACAGCAAAGAAACAAACAATCCAATCATGAAATGGGCAAAAGACATGAAGAGAAATCTCACAGAGGAAGACCTAGACATGGCCAACATGCACATGGGAAAATGCTCTGCATCACTTGCCATCAGGGAAATACAAATCAAAACCACGATGTGATACCACCTCAAGCCAGTGAGAATGGGGAAAATTAACAAGGCAGGAAACCACAAATGTTGGAGAGGATGCGGAGAAAAGGGAACCCTCTTACCCTGTTGGTGGGAATGTGAACTGGTGCAGCCACTCTGGAAAACTGTGTGGAGGTTCCTCAAAGAGTTAAAAATAGATCTGCCCTACGACCCAGCAATTGCACTGTTGGGGATTTACCCCAAAGATTCAGA
Organism: Canis lupus familiaris; assembly: GCF_011100685.1. NCBI lineage: Eukaryota > Metazoa > Chordata > Mammalia > Carnivora > Canidae > Canis > Canis lupus. The sequence goes on along the minus strand of NC_049260.1, from coordinate 44,726,260 downwards.
TGCAATGAAACGCCGGGACACCTGCACCCCGATATTTCTAGCAGCAATGTCCACAATAGCCGAACTGTGGAAGGAGCCTCGGTGTCCATCAAAAGATGAATGGATAAAGAAGATGTGGTTTATGTATACAATGGAATATTACTCAGCCATTAGAAACAACAAATACCCGCCATTTGCTTCAACGTGGATGGAACTGGAGGGTATTATGCTGAGTGAAGTGAGTCAATCGGAGAAGGAGAAACATTATATGTTCTCATTCATTTGGGGAATATAAATAATAGTGAAAGGGAATAGAAGGGAAGGGAGAAGAAATGTGTGGGAAATATCAGAAAGGGAGACAGAACATAAAGACTCCTAACTCTGAGAAACGAACTAGGGGTGGTGGAAGGGGAGGAGGACGGGGGGTGGGCGTGAATGGGCGACAGGCACTGAGGGGGGCACTTGATGGGATGAGCACTGGGTGTTATTCTGTATGTTTGCAAATTGAACACCAATAAAAAATAAATTTATTATTTAAAAAAAAAGAATTTTGTATCTAATAGTTACATGTGTGATTTTGTTAATGCTGATGTCTGGGAATACAATGTTAAAGGTAGGAGGGCAAGTATGCTGACACCCCGTTTCCTATATCTATTGGCAGACACTACTACTCGATCTGAGATATGGCCTTAAAATTTTTGATATACTGCTTCAGGCATCAATACTGATTAATTGAATTTGTCCTTGAAATAGAGTATGGCACCTAAAGTATGATATTCCTGGGAGGACATCAAGAAGAAAGGGGCATAAGCTAACAGTACCTAATAGTAGGGGTAAAAGAGATAGAAAGGTATCAATTTTGAAGAAAATTATTACTGGTAAATGTTGAGAGATAAATTATATTAAGTTGTAATGTATGATTCATAGTAAAAGTCATAGTTTGAGCTTGAAGTGGATAGAATTAATGGTTGTTGAATTGTGGGCAGGAGATTTGAAGCTAAATTTGATGGACAATCTAAAGAAATCTTGAAGTTGCCCCATGATGATGGTAGAAATTGTGTGGAAAACAAGAACTGACTGCATGATGAAGAACAATCACTTAGAACACAGTGGATTATAACAAGGAAGATTTGTTAACATGTTCACTCCCTTAACTAGATTGTGGCATGTAAAAGCCAAGGAATTATGCCTTATTTTCTTTGAATCCCAAGATTTGAATGCAGCATACAAAGTATTGAATGAATAAACGAATGAATGAAGGAACGTTTGGTGATCATTGAGCACGTGAATGTAGACAACTTATATGAGATGAAGTTGAAAAACCACCCTAAAAGAGATTAGATTGGGACTAGAGAAGTAAGAAAAATTGAGTATCCATTGAGCAAATCATATCATCCATTTCCTCTGTATTCAATAGGTAATTTGCCCTACTAAGCAATCATTCCTATCTCGGTCTATGCCAAAGTTGCTTTGTCTACAAGTGAGAAACACCTGCATACTTCTGAAAAAATCCAATTACCCCAGGGCCTCTCAGACAAATCAAATTAGAATCTCTGGAAGCGTGATATAGTCTTCAATATTTCTTAAACTTTTTTCAAGGTTTATATTTCTAAGTAATCTCTATACCCAACGAGGGGCTTGAATATATAACCCTGAGATCAAGAGTGGCACAGTCTACTGACTGAGCCAGTCAGGTATACCTAGTCTTTCATATATATAAGAGCTCCCCGGGTCAGGGCACTTGAGGTGATGAGCACTGGTGTTACTTGCAACTGATGAATCACTAAACTTATAATACACTATATGTTAATTAATTGAATTTAAATTTATAAACAAACGAATAAATAATAAAAGCTCCCCAGGTAATTTATGCTGCCAAGATTGAGAGCTATGGGATTGAGACTAGACAAAACAAGATGCAAGTGTATTAAATTATCTAATTACACAAAAATTCAACATTATAGCTAGAATTAATTTATAGTAATTTTCTGTAAGAAATGAAGTATCTCAGTTCTCAACTTTTACTTACAATGGTATTTAAATTAATAAAAATTAATTTATTTGTTTTTTTTTAGATTTTATTTATTTATTCACAGAGAGAGGCAGAGACATAGGCAGAGGGAGAAGCAGGCTCCATGCAGGGAGCCCTAGATGGGACTTGATCCCAGGACTCCAGGATCACACCTGAGCAGAAGGCAGATGCTTAACCACTGAGCCACCCAGGCATCCCACAGTTGTAACATAATAGAACAAACATATATTAGTCTCAACCTCCAGTGTCTGGAGCAGAGCTCCTAAAACCCTTGTAAATTCCTTTTTCCTTTTTTTTTTTTATTGGTGTTCAATTTACTAACATACAGAATAACCCCCAGTGCCCGTCACCCATTCACTCCCACCCCCCGCCCTCCTCCCCTTCTACCACCCCTAGTTCGTTTCCCAGAGTTAGCAGTCTTTACGTTCTGTCTCCCTTTCTGATATTTCCCACACATTTCTTCTCCCTTCCCTTATATTCCCTTTCACTATTATTTATATTCCCCAAATGAATGAGAACATATAATGTTTGTCCTTCTCCGACTGACTTACTTCCCTCAGCATAATACCCTCCAGTTCCATCCACGTTGAAGCAAATGGTGGGTATTTGTCATTTCTAATGGCTGAGTAATATTCCATTGTATACATAAACCACATCTTCTTTATCCATTCATCTTTCGTTGGACCTCACAGCATTTTGGTAACCCTACCCTTATGACATTTATTTTATTATAGTTCTTACAGTAGCTATGTATACTTTATCCTTATTTTTTGACAAGCTCCTTGGAAACAAGAACCATGGCTTACTCATTTCTGTTTCCCTTAGACTGCTTGGGATGACACAAAAATGACAATGGAAACTACATTTACTGGGTGCCAGGCATTGTGATAAAGTATCTTAATCAACAAAATGATCTCACTTAAGTATCACAACTACCTTGTGCAATGGGTGGTATCCTTATCACAGTATTACAGATGAGGAAACAGAGTCTCAAAGAGGTTATATGACTTGTCTGGTTCAGTTAAAACTTGGACTAGAACCTAGGCCTGACATCAATACCCATGATTGTTATGCTGTACTCAAAATTTCCAGGACCATGAGTCTCCATGGACTGGGAGTGTGGGCTCTGGAATCTCCACCACCAACCAACCATGTGGAGGCTGAGACAGTGCAGGAATACGTGTATAGTGCCAACAGTTCATGCCTGTGAAAACCAAACCACAATGGCATGGGGGCTGCATGGGTGGAAGGCCATAGATGGGTGGAGTATTGCAGTGCAGTATGGTTTGAAGAGCAGCTTGGCAAGGTGTGAGGCATCTGCTGGTGTGGGAGAGCAAGACCGCAGTGGGTGAAAGAAACAATAAGAAAAAAATATATGCATAAATGGCAACAGCTTTATGCATATAGCAAAAGCCAATTATTCCTGCCATCAGTCTGTACTGAAAACAGTACATGCTGAAAACAGCAATGATGGTGGATAGATAACCAGTTCTGCTGAGGTCAGTTCTCCCATCCCCCACAGCCCCCTAGTTAATGCTCCTCTGAGACCTGTACAGTTCAGTCACCTCCGCAGTTTCCTGCTGCCCCTCACATGATTGGTTTCATGAGTTTTTTTCCCTTCCTTGTTTCCACATACTTTACATTCTACAATAATAACACTGAGAGCCAACCTAAACTCCGGGCTTCATCTCGGCACCTGCACTTCTTGATGGTGCCTGATGGTGTAGCCCCTTCAGGCCTCTCTTTGTTCCAAGATATTGGACTCTGAGTAATCATTTCATCTCTCATTGAAAGGCATCACCTGACATGCCAGTCTGCCGAGGGGCTGGTGAGCACTGGATTCCCGGAGTCAGAAGTGGATTCTGCTCTGTGCCATAGAATCATGCTTTATGTTCACACTTTGAGGGTGTAGTTAACTGGTGCCAGGGTTGAAAGTGACTTACCCAAGGGCACTCAGTGTAATGTTCAGGCTCAGGAATACCTGTGGGAAATGCCACAGTTGGATTTGTGATTTTATGACTTTGAGGAAAATGAAAACAGTGGGAAACTTCTTTGAAGGTACTTCACACTGGATACCAGAGAAGATAGTTATTTTTTAAGTTTTTATTAAAATTCTGGTTAATTAACATACAGTGTAATTGTTTTGGGTGTCCAATATAGTAATTCAACAGTTCCATACAACACCCTGTGCTCATCACAAGTGCACTCCTTAATCCCCATCATCTTTTTAACCCACCCCCGACCCACCTCCCCTCTGGTAACCATCAGTTTGTTCACTATAGTTAAGAGTCTGTCTCTTGGTTTGCTTCTCTCTCTCTCTCTCTCTCTTTCTCTCTCTCTTTTGCTTTTGCTCATTTCTTTTGTTTCTTCAATCCTGCACATGAGTGAGATCATATGGTATTTGTCTTTCTCTGACTTATTTCACTTAACATAATACTCTATCTCCACTCATGTCATTGCATATAGTAAGATTTCATTCATTATTATGGCTAATATAGTGGGTATGTACCACATGTTCTGTATCCATTCACCATCCAGTGGACACTTGGGCTGTTTCCATAATTGGACTATTAAAAGTAATACTGCTATGAACATAGAAGTGCATATATTCATTTGAATTAGTATTTTTGTTTTCATTGGTTAACTACCCAGCAGTGCAATTGCTGAATCTTGGGATACTTCTATTTTTAACTTTCTGAGAAATCTCCATACTGTTTTCCACAGTGGGGGCACCAGTTTGCATTCTCACCAATAGTGCAAGAGAGTTCCCCTTTCTCCACATCCTCACCAACACCTGTTGTTTATTGTGTTGTTGATTTTAGCCATTCTGACAGGTGTGAAATGATACCTCTTTTTTTATTTTATTTATTTATTCATGAGAGAAACACACACACAGAGAGAGGGAGAGACACAGGCAGAGGGAGAAGCAGGCTCCGTGCAGGGAGCCCGACGTGGGACTTGATCCCGGGACTCCAGGATCATGCCCTGGGCCAAAGGCAGGAGCCAAACTGCTGAGCCACCCAGGGATCCCCAGAGATGATATCTTATTATAGTTTTTATTTGTATTTCCCTGATGGTCAGTGATGAGTATTTCTTCATGTGTCTGTTGGTCATCTATATGTCTTCTTTGGAAAAATGTCTCTTCATGTTTTCTGCCCATTTTTTAATTGGATTATTTGGTTTTTGGGAGTTGTGTTTTATAATTTCCTTATATATTTTGGATACAAATCCTTTATTGGATTGCAAGTATCTTCACCAATTCTCTAAGTTACCTTTGAGTTTTCTTGGTTATTTCTCTCACTGTGCAGAAGCTTTTTATTTTTACAAAGTCCCAATAGTTTATTTTTGCTTTTGTTTCCCGTGCCTCAGGAGATATATCTAGAAAGAAGTAGCTATAGCCAATGCCAAAAGGTCACTGCCTATGTTCTTTTCTAAAATTTTCATGGTTTCAGGTCTCATATTTAGGTCTCAGTCCATTTTGAATTTATTTCTGTGCATGGTGTAAGAAGGTGGTCCATTTTCACTCTTTTGCATGGTGCTGTCCAGTTTTCCAAACATCATTTGTTCAAGAGATCGTCCTTTTCCCTTTCATGTGGAAAGGGACATTTCATGATCGTCCCTTTTCCCTTTGAACAATGTTTCCTGCTTTGTTGAAGATTAATTGACCATATAGTTGTGGGTTTATTTCTAGGTTTTCTATTCTGTCCTATTGATCAAAGTGTCTATTTTTGTGCCAACACATACTGTTTTGATGACTTCAGCTTTGCTTCTCTTCTTCAAAGTTGCTTTGGCTATTTGGAGTCTTCTGTGGTTCCGTACAAATTTTAGGATTTTTGTTCTAGCTCTGTGAAAAATACTGCTGGTATTTTGATAGGGAATTCATTGAATGTGTAGATTGCCTTAGGCAATACAGACATTTTAACAATATTTGTTTTTCCAATCCATGAGCATGGAATGTCTTCCCATTTCTTTGTGTCCTCTTCAATGTCTCTCATCTATGTTTTATAGTTCTCAGAATACAGGTCTTTCACTTCTTAGATTAGGTTTATTCATAGGTATCTTATGGTTTTGGGTATAATTATAAATGAGGTTGACTCCTTGATTTCTCTTTCTACTGCTTCATTATTGGTGTATAGAAATGCAACACATTTTTGTACCTTGATCTTGTACCCTGCAACTTTACTGAATTCATGTACCAGTTCTAGCAGTTTTTTTTTTGGTGGTCTTTAGGGTTTTCCATATAGAATATCATATTATCTACAAATCATGACAATTTTACTTCTTCCTTGCCAATTTGGATGGCTTTTATTTCTTTTTCTTGTCTACTTTTCTGGCTAGGACTTCCAGTACTATGTTAAATAATAGTAGTGAGAGTGGCATCCCTGTCATGTTCCTGACCATAGAGGAAAAGTTCTCAGTTTTTCTCCATATATGATATTTGCCGTGGGTTTTTTAGATACATTCTTTATTATGTTGAGGTGTGTTCCCTCTAACTACACTTTGTTGAGGGTTTTTTTTTATCATGAATAGATGTTGCACTTTGTGAAATGATTTTTCTGCATCTATTGAGAGGATCATATAGTTCTTTTTTTAAGGTTTTATTTATTTATTCATGAGATATACAGAAAGAGAGGCAGAGACACCGGCAGAGGGAGATGCAGGCTCCTCGCAGGGAGTCCGATGTGGGACTTGATTCCCAATCCTGGGATCACGCCCTGAGCCGAAGGCAGATGCTCAACCACTGAGCCACCCAGGTGTCCCAGAGGATCAGAGTTCTTATCTTTTCTTTTATTATTGTGGTATATCACATTGATTGATTTGCAAATATTGAAACACCCTTGAAACCCAGGAATAAATGCCACTTGATTGTGGTGTGTGATTCTTGTCATGTGTTGTTGCATTCAATTTGCTAGTATTTTATTGAGAATTTTTGCATCCATATTCATCAGAGATGTTTGCCTAGGGTTCTCTTTTTTTTTAGTGGAGCTTTTATATGATTTTGGTATCAGGGTAATGCTGGTCTCATAGAACGTATTTGGAAGTTTTCCTTCCTCTTCTATTTTTTGGAATAGTTTCATAAGAAGAGATATTAACTCTTCCTTAAGTTTTTGGTAGAATTTGCCTGTGAAGCCATCTGGCCCTGGACCTTTGTTGGTTGGAAAATTTTCATAACTTATTCAATTTATTTGCTGGTTATCAGTCTGTTCAAGTTTTCTTTTCTTCCTGCTTCAGATTTGGTAGTTTACATGTGTCTAGGAATTTGTTCCTTTCTTCCAGGTGGCCCAATTTGTTGGCATATAGTTTTTCATAATATTCTGTTAAAATTCTTTGTATGTCTGTGATATTGATTGTGATCTCTCCTCTCTCATTTGTGATTTTATTTATTTGGGTCCTTTCTCTTTTCTTTTTGATAAGTCTAGCTAGAGGTTTATCAATATTATTAAGTTTTTTCAAAGACTCAGCTCCTAGTTTCATTGATCTGCTATATTGGTTTTTAGTTTCTATATCATTTATTTCTGCTTTGATCTTTAATACTTCCTTCCTTCTGCTGGATTTAGGCTTTGTTGTTCTTTTTTTAGCTCCTTCAGATGTAAGCTTAAGTTGTTTAGTTGAGATTTTACTTGCTTCTTCAGGTAGGCCTCTATTTCTATATACTTCCCTGTTAGGACCACTTTTGCTGCCTCCCAAAGGTTTTGGACCATTGTGTTTTAATTTCATTTGTTTCCATGTATTTTTTATTTCTTCTTTAGTTCCTCATTGGTCTATTCATTGTTTGGTGGCATGTTGTTTAACTTCCATGTATTTGTGGTCTTTCCAAAATCTTTCTTTGGGTTGATTTCTAGTTTCTTAATGTTATGGTCCAAAATGGTGAATGGTGTGATGTCAATCTCTTTGTATCTGTTGACACTTATTCTATGACCTAGTATGTGATCTATTCTGGAGAATATCTCATGTGCACTCAAAAAAAATGTGTGTTCTGCTGCTTTAGGATGGAATGTTCTGAATATAACTAAGTCAATCTGGTCCAGTGTGTCATTCAAAGCCATTGTTTCCTTGTTGATGTTGTGTTACGATAATCTGTCAATTGATGTAAGTGGGGTGTAAAGTCCCTTACTATTATTGTATTATTATCAATTAGTTTCTTTATGTTTGCATTTAATTGTTTTATATATTTGCATGTTGGATGCATAAATATTTACAATTATTTTATCTTCTTGTTGCATTGTCCCCTTTATGATTATATATATCCTTCTTTATCTCCTGTTAGGCTTTGTTTTAAAGTCTACTTTTTCTGAAAAAAGTTTTGCTACTCTGGCTTTCTTTTGACATCCATTTGTTTGATAAGTGTTTCCCAATCCCCTTACTTTCAATCTGCAAGTCTTTAGATCTAAAATGAGTCTCTTGTAGGCAGCATATAGATAGGTTTTGTCTTTTTTTTTATCCATCCTGATATCCTATATCTTTTTATTAGAGCATTTAGTCCATTTTCTTTCAAAGTAATTATTAATAGATATGTATTTAGTGACATTTTATTACTGGTTCTGTTAAAGTTTCTAGTGATTTCTCTGATCCTTTCTTGTCTTTGTCACTTCTGATCTGTTCTTCCCACCCAGAGAGTCCCCTTTAATATTTCTTGCAGGGCTGCTTTAGTGGTCATGAACTCCTTTAGTTTTTGTTTGTCTGGAAACTCTATCTATCCTTCTGTTCTTAATGATAGCCCTGCTGGATAGAGTGTTCTTGTCTGAAGATTTTTTCCATTCAGCACTTCAAATATATTATGCCACTCTTTTCTGTCTTGCCAAGTTTCTGTGGAGAGATCTGAAGCTAACCTTATGGGTCTTCCCTTATAAGTTAAGGACTTCTTTTTATGTTGCTGGTTTTAAGATTTTTTTTCTTTATCACTATTTTTGCAAATTTAATTACAATGTGTCTTGATGTTGGCCTGCTTTTATTGATTTTGATGGGGGTTCTCTGTGCCTCCTTGTCTGGATATCAGTTTCATTCAAGATTAAGGAAGTTTCAGCTATTATTTCCTCAAATAAGTTTTCTGCCCTCTTTTTCTCTCTTCTCCTTCTGGGACTTCTTAATACAAATGTTATTAAGTTTGATGGAGTCACTGAGTTCATTATGTCTATTCTTATGTTCCATAATTCCTCTTTCTCTCTTTTGTCCAGGTTTATTGTCTTGTCTTCTATATCACTTACTTGTTCCTCTGCTTCTTCCAGCCTGCTGTTCATTACATCTAGCCTGTTTTCAACCTCAGTTATAATGTTCTTCATTTCTGACTAATTTTTTAACTCATTTATCTCTGTGGTAAGGTTCTCATTGATGTCTTCCATTCTTTTTCAAGCCCAGTGAGTATCCTTATGATTTTCCCTTTATTTTTTATTTTTTTATATTACTCAGCTATTAGAAATGACAAATACCCACCATTTGCTTCGACGTGGATGGAACTGGAGGGTATTATGCTGAGTGATTTTCCCTTTAAATTCTCCATCAGGTATTTTACTTTTGTCTGTTTCTCTTAGATCTTTGGCCTAGTCTTATCTTGGTCTTTCATTTGGGATGAATTCTTCCATTTTAGTATTTTGTCTAAGTCCCTGCCTTTCTGAATATGTTTAAAAAAGCCATTTGTGTATCCTGCTCTTGAAAGAAATGGCTTTATAAAGAAGAAGCCATGTGTGTTCAGGACCTGCTGCTCAGGGAGTGTCTCTAGTGCATGCTGCATGCTCTCTGCTGTTGTGTTTTGGCTGCTCTGTCCTTCAGGGCCATTATCTGCAGAGCCTCTACTTGCCTGCTGTGGGCAATGTTTGGTCCTTGGCCAGAGGATGGTGATTGTTAACTAGGTGTGCTCTGGTATGCTTATTAAATGAAATCTGGTACTACCTCCACTAGAATTGAAGCCCTGCAGAATTCTCTGGTGAAGAGACATGGTATGTGCAGGAGTTTATACTGGTCTTCTGTGGCAGGGGCCCACCTCTCTAAGACTGAGGCAAGCTTGGCTGAAAAGGACAGTCCTGTCAGAGCACAAGGTTGTGGAACTTGGTGTAAACAAGTTAGGCAGCCAGTGTTGGAGCTGTGCTGTTTACTGCAGGTGGCTCTGTGTTTATACTAAAGGGCAGGAGAGGAAAATGATGCCAGACAGCTCTTTTTGTCTCCAGAGAGGCATCTCTATGAATGCTGCCTCTCAGGGAAGCAATCTTAGAAGATGGAATATTCTCCCCCTGTGTGTCTCAATTGTTTCTCAGATCACTGCTTGTACACTGTCTGCCTTCAGGTTGTTTGCCTGCCTTTTCTCCAGGAGCAACACAGTGCCCTCTAGGCTCTATCCCAGCCAAGCCTGTTAACGTTTAAAACTCTAGGCTTTAGGGATGTGGTGTGGACAAGTCCTTGTGCTCGTCTTCGAGGGGAGGGGCCTGCCTCACTGGACTGAGGTAAGTGTGGCCAAAAAGGGCAGTTGGGACAGAGCACAGGAGTATGGGGCTTGGTATAAGCAAGTTAGGCAGCCAGTGTCTGTAAGCCAATTCCTTTTAAGCAATCTCTGGTTCTGTTGCTTGAACACTTACAAATATACTATAATCTGCAATATAATTTTTGCACTCAACTTCACGTCAGCATCTGTTTTCTGAAAATCTCAATCTGTGATAGAGGTTTATATCGCAGGAGATGAGAAATGGACATATTCAGGATACATTTTTGACGGTAGAGTTGACAGGGTTTGCCGATGGGTCATATATGCCATGTGAGGCAAATACTTATTAATATTTATTTTAATTAAATATGCAGTAAATATTACTATTCCTTACCAATTTTAAATCTGGGAAATGCTGTGCAATGATAAGTGTCACATTTCCTTGCTCTCTTGAAGTTAGGCATAGCTATGTTCCTTTCTCTGATAAATGAAATATAAAAGGAAGTAAAAGGGACACCTGAGTGGCTCAGCGGTTGAACACTGGTCTTTGGCTCAGGGCATGATCCCGGGGTTCCAGAATTGAGTCCCGCATCAGGCTCCCTGTGAGGAGCCTGCTTCTCCCTCTGCCTATGTCTCTGCCTCTCTCTCTGTCTCTCATGAATAAATAAATAAATAAAATATTTTTTAAAAAGGAAGTAAAAAGTGTCACTTATTTTGGGAGCAGTTAAGAATTGATGAATGTTTCTCCATGCTTTCTTCTTCTTGCTGCTGTAACTGGTGAAGATTCAGAGGTTGTAGCCTCCATTACCCTATGTTCCCAAGAAAGGATAATATAGAGAAAATACCCCAGCTGATCCATGAAAAACATGTACAGTGAGCAAAAAATAAGTGTCAAATCACTGAGAGTTTGGTGTATTTTATTACAACAACTTAATCTTGCTTAGCCTGACTGAAATAGCTACTGGTACTGGAAGTGGAATGTTACAGAAACAAAACCCATGAAACCCTAAAATATATGGCATTGACTTAGCAGTCAGAGAGTAAATGGTGAGAAAAAGTTCTTTGGAAGCTCAGAGGAGTTAAAAAAATTGTTTCTGTTCACACATTTGGTAAATATCAAACCTTAATTTGAATGCAATTTTATTTGAGTCCAAAATGTATGCCATTTACCATTTTGTACAGCCTTTGATTTGGGGCTTAGGTGGTTGGATGGTGGTAGCTTGTCTTTAATTGGTGCATTTACCTTTTCGGTAAATATTATTTGTAGTATTATTGGGTATGTTCCAGTCATTGTGCAGAGTGGGAATAGGCATATGTACATTAATAAGTCAAAATAATTCTTTTTTGCATTTTTGGATTTTAGTTTTAATAGTTTGATAGTTTACTGTTTTATTTCATTTATGCTCATGAGAAATAATGCTCTGTAGTTTTCTTTTTTTGTACTGCTTTTATCTTATTTTGGAATTGGATTAATAGTTAAATCATAAAATGATTATAGGAAGTGTTCCCCTCCCTTTTATCTTCTAGAAGAGATTGTGTAAATTAGTGTTAATTTTTCTTTAAGTGTTTGATAGACTTGTCCAGTGAAACCATCTTGGCATAGAGATTCCTCTTTCTGGAACTTTTTTATTACCAATTCAAAATCTTTCATGGTTATAGGACTAATCAGATGATCAGATTATGTATATTATCTTGGTTGAGTTTTGGTAAGTTGTAATTTTTGAGGAATATTTCTTTTTCTTTTAAATAGTCAAATTAAAAAAAAAAGAAAAAATTGTCAAATTTATGAGTATAAAGTTGTTTGTAATATTCCCTGTTATGTTTTTAATTATGTAGGATCTATAATGAGATCCCCAATTTCATTCTTGGTATCATGATTTGTGTATTCTCTCATTCTATTTTTGCTCTTCTAGCAAAAGGTTTATCAATGTTATCGATCTTTTCCTCAAAAAATTTCCTTTTGTTAGTACTTGCATTGTATATTTTTTTCCAGTTTTCACTATAATCTATGTCATTGAATTTGAAGTTTCTTGTAAACAGCCGAATGCAGTTAGATTTTGTTGTTGTTGTTATTTTGTCACAGGTTCTTCAGGCTCTGTTTTGTTTGCTTCTACTCTGTTTCTATGTCCACATTGAATAAATGCTATGGATATATCCTCAGTTCATTGACTCTATGCTTTGTCTTCTCCATTCTACTATTGAGCCTACTTAAGCAAAGTTTTCTTATTTCAGTTGTATTATTTTTTACTGAAGATTTCTATTTTTCTTCATTTAAGAGAATTCTAAATTGTTTGTTGAAGTATTTTTATAATGGTTGCTTTAAAACTTTTAGTATGGATGATGTCTCAGACCCTGGGGATGAAGAAGCTTCCTGGGTGGAGCTACTTTTGCCCCTTGTCTCTGACAAGGGAAGGTAGCCTAGCAGGGAAGAAAAGCACTTCCCCTGGCTGCTTATCTGCAGGTCTCCTGATAGATCTTCCTGGCCATTGCCACCTGGCTCATTGATATTGGTGATAATACTTCAATTCAAGGGAGAAATGAACCTATCTGGGTTGTCTGCTACTGATAGTTTGGGCTTTGGAAATTGTCAGACCTGGGTTGCTTTATTTTGTTGAGTTGGAGGGGAGAGTCGTAAGACATTCTCTCCACCTTCCAGGGTCTTTTTAAATCCATTTTTATGTATCATGTGTAAAGTTTTTAGTTGTACTTGGTGGGAAGAATTTATCTTGTACCAGAACCATAAACCAACAGGTGATTTTTTTTTCCAACAGGTGATTTTTAATAAGAATTTTAGTTTGCAAGTAGACCAATGATTTGTATCTTTGTGTCTGCATGTTCTTTTCCTATCTACACTGGATAAAATCCTAATGATAAGATTCCTTGGTGCACAGTAAGTCATAGCTCTTATGAGTTATGATTTTCATGGTTGTGTGAATGACCTTAACATATTCATCACTCCTACAAAAAGGCATTAAATGTTCAAATTTTCTTCTTAATGCACCACTTTCTGGATTCCATACTGACAGCTCATTCCCCCTCTGCTTATTAATTTTTCTACAGTCTGTGCCCAATATAGTTTTGGGTTTCAAATTTCTTGGATTCTATTCTACTCTTTTAATATTTCACTGTTGTCATTTATATAGACCTATGTATTGCTAAATTACCTCAGATACTAATTTGGAAACACGAATATAAATATAGTATGCATGATAAATCATGGTATGCTATGTAAGAGCACCTTATATCTGAATAATACATAATAAAATTGTTAAAGCGAACTTAACATATGTTAAGGGCATTATAAAATGACTTTATAAATTTAGAAAGATGACTAAATTATATAAGTTCTTATGATCAGTAATTTAAATATTATAACATGTTAAATACATAAAAATGTATACAGAGGGCTTGGTATCCAGTGTCACCTGCATCTGGAGCACTGGCTCCACTAGCACTGAGAAATGGACCAATTTTGACAAGATGTAGTGCTGTAGTGTACCTGATGGGGTATGTTCAACCATGATATCTGAACTTTCTGGAAAACCTTCTTCAGAAGCTTCCAAACCCTGTGGAACTGTACCTTCACTGTGAACCAATATCATCTATGGTGTGTGCTGCACCATCTCTGCCAACTTCCCAGCTTCAATGATCTCTCAATGGCTAGAAACCATCTTGCGTTTTTACCACTGGGCAAGGTCAACAAGAGCAAAAATAAGCAAATGGAACTATATCAAACTAAAAAGCTTTTGCACAGTGTAGAAAATCAGCAATAAAACAAAGCAACATACTGAATGGGAAAGGATATTTGCAAATGATATAGCTGATAAGGGGTTAACATCCAAAATTTATAAAGAACTCATAAAACTCGGTATCAAAAATAAACTGGTTAAAAAATGGACAGAGGACCTGAATAGATATTTTTCCGAAGAAAATATACAGATGGTCAACAGGCACATGAAGAGATACTCAACATCACTATCAGGGAAATGCAAATCAAAACAACAGTTTGATATTTTACCTCACACCTGTCAACATGGCTATTATAAAAAAGACAAGAAAGGGATCCCTGGGTGGCGCAGCGGTTTGGCGCCTGCCTTTGGCCTGAGGCACGATCCTGGAGACCCAGGATCGAATCCCACGTCGGGCTCCCTGCATGGAGCCTGCTTCTCCCTCTACCTGTGTCTCTGCCTCTCTGTCTCTCTCTGTGTAACTATCATGAATAAATAAATAAAATCTTTAAAAAAAAAAAAGACAAGAAATAACGAGTGTTTAGGAGGATGCAGAGAAAAGAGAACCTTCATATAGTGTTGGTGGGAATGTAAATTGGTGCAGTCACTATGGAAAACAGTATGATGGTTCCTCAAAAGATTTAAAGTAGAACTACATTATGATCCAGCAATTCCACTTCTAGGTATTTACCCAAAGAAAATGAAAACATTAATTTGAAAAGACATATGTACCCTTATGTTCGTTACAACATTATTTACAATAGCTAAAATATGAGAGCCACCTAAGTGTCCACTGATAAATGGGTGGATGAGAAAGATCATATATACATACAATGGAATATTAGTCATAAAAAGGAATGAAATCTTCCTATTTGTGACAACATGGATGGACCTAGAGGGTATTATGCTGAGTGAAATAAACCAGACAGAGAAAGACAAATACTGTATGACTTCACTTATATGAAGAATCTAAAATACAAGACAAACTAACAATCTAACAAATTTACCAACTATTTATGAGCTTTGTTCATAGTACAGGGAACATAGATAGCTACAGAAAACAATCTAATGGATGCCGGAGTGGAGGAGGTGGAGGGATAGATGAAATAGGTGAAGGGGATTAAGCGGTAAGGTACAGTTTTCCAGTTACAAAATAAATAACACACAATGATATAATGTACAGCATAGGGAATATAGTAACAAACAAAGGTACATATGTGCAATCTAGAAAAATAAGTAGCGTGAGGGCTAGATATTTGAGCAGAATCTTTGCCAGCAAAGTTTTTGTTAATTTGATTTTGGAACTCAGAGTTTTTATTTTATTTTTATTTATTCATGAGATACACAAACGCACACACACACACACAGAGGCAGAGACACAGGCAAAGGGAGAAGCAGGCTCCATGCAGGGAGCCCGACGTGGGACTTGATCCCGATCCTGGTCTCCAGGATCACACCCTGGGCTGAAGGCGGCGCTAAACCGCTGAGTCACCCGGGCTGCCCGGAACTCAGAGTTTTTTAAATAGTGACAAGAATGTGCAGTACTAGGAAAATCTGAAAGATGTTGTCAGTTGACTTTAAAGCAAAAATCTGGAGTTTCTATCAGTCATTGTTTTCAATAAAGTTCTTCAGTTTTGAGGAGGGAGAAAAAATCAGGTGCAAGTCCAGCTAGGCTCAAGATGAAGACATTGTACTTTCCATACTGCTGCCATGGCACTTGAAGATACACTGTTGAGATTCCTGAGTCTGTGTTGAACAGGCATGAAGTCTCCTTCTTTAGGATCTTCTCTGTGAGAATTCTTGGTATTTTTTGAAATTATTGCTGTAAATCTGTAAGTCAGAACTACCTCACCAGGTTTTGATCTTTTAAAGGAAGTATAGGGATATTTTGTTCATCACATGTCTCCTTAGCAGTGTCTCCTGACATCATACCTGGATGCTTGGGCACAGTGCCTGTCCTCTGGCACCCACAGCATCTATGCAGCTTGCTAGGTAGTATCACTTCCTACATTATATGGGAATTCCTTGCTTATATGGAAATGATATGTTTTGGGAGGTTAACTAACATCATACTGAACCAGGCTGACATCCTTTTAAATTCCAGCTCTGCTATTTAATAGCTGGGTGATCTTGGGCTTTTTAATTTATGTAAGTCTCAGAAACAGTATAAAATTAATACCTACTTCATAGCACTATTGTGAAAATTAAATAAGATACATTTAAAATACTTCTATCACTCATAAATACTACATAAGCATACAGTCAATGTGAACTATTTCAGTTGTTTCACTAGATTGTTAGAAAAGGTTGGGACTGTGTTTGTCTTCACTTTTGTACCCCAAGCACCTAGCACAATGTCTAGCCCATTGCTCATAATAATTTCTTTGTTACCTGAACTGTGCAACAGAAATAAAGATGCTGATGCTTGAATATTTATACTAACAGAAAAGGAAGCCTTCATTCAACTTCATTAAAATAAATTTAATTTTAAAAAATATATACAGAGTTGTACAATGTAGTCCATGCACCCACCATCCAGCCTAATAAATTAAACAACACTTAGGCTACAGTTTTGTGTTCTTTGAATCGTTATTATGATTCCACAATTTTTTTAGTAGCTCAGTGTGAGACTTTATTCTCTAAAAAAACAACAAAACACAGAAGCATGAGCCATGCAGCATACATGTACAAGTTCCTTCCTAAGAGAATGCATTTTAAATTCATTTCTTTTTAAGTTTTTTGAGTATAGTTGACACATACCATTACATTAGTTTCAGGTGCAGAACATAGTGATTTGAAAAGTTTATATATTATGCTATGTTCACCACAAGTGTAGCTACCGTCTCACCATACAATGCCATTACAATATCATTAACTATATTCCTTAGGCTGTGCCTCTTATTGCCATGACTTATTCATTCAATAAGTGGAAATATTTATCCTCCACTCCCCTTCACCCATTTTGCCCATTCCCCTCACCCCTCTCTACCCTGGCAACCATTACTTTGCTCTCTGTATTTATAGTCTGATTCTGCTTTTTGTTTCTTTACTCATTTGCCCTTTTTAGATTCCTCATATGAGTGAAATCATATGGTACTTGTCTTTCTCTTTTTTTTAAGATGTTATTTATTTATTCATGAGAGACACACACAGAGAGAGGCAGAGACATAGGCAGAGGGAGAAGCCGGCTCATGCAGAAAGCCCAATGTGGGACTCAATCCCAGGACTCCAGGATCACGCCCTGAGCTGAAGGCAGACACTTAAACCGCTGAGCCATCCACGCATCCCATATTTGTCTTTCTCAATCCAAGGCAATGCATTTTTAGGAGTGAGTTTAAAGCAATGACACTCAACAGTCATTTCTAATCAGAAACCAGTTCTGTCACCAAAGCCAAATTTGGCAGCTTTGCCACCTGAAGATTCAGTCAGCCTAAACTAGAATGCAGCATTCTGGTCGCAACTAACTTGTTTAAAAGGGAGCCTACCAGGGATCCCTGGGTGGCTCAGTGGTTTAGCACCTGCCTTCGGCCCCGAGTGTGATCCTGGAGTCCCAGGCAAGATCGAGTCCTGTGTTGGGCTCCCTGCGTGGAGCCTGCCTTCCCCCCCACCTCTCTATCATGAATAAATAAATAAAATCTTAAAAAAAATAAAAGGGAGCCTACTAGTTTTAACTTTTTTTTTCAGTGTATTTTCCTAATCAGCAGTAGGAATTATCTCACATATTTTGGGACAAAAAATGAAAATGCAGAAAAGAAAAATAAAAGGTCATGTTTCTTTATATTTCTTTAATTAGCAGAACTCAACATTTTTCAAGCCTTTTATTTTGTCTGGCAGTCTGACAAATTCAGTTTTCTTCCCTGAATTTCACTGTAATAAAAAACTGTAGTGAAAGAATTACCAGTAGTAAATATTGATTTCAATTTGCTTCCAACTAAGTCAAATGTAAATATATCCTTAAATGTGACCATTGCAAATGAGCTGCCATATAGTTCCTAGTATATTGTGTTTATTTATGACACTAGTCACTTTGAAAACAAAGTGGTACAAATTTTTTTTTAAAACAAAGTGGTACAAATTAACAAAACACTATAGATTCCTATAAGGTGACTAAATTTCATCTGAGATTTAAAATTCTATGTAATCTATGGTAATGTAGAGTTTATCCAGTGCATACACATGTATGAATTTGCACATACTCTTAAAACAATTATGCATTTCAAGTGGTGTGGTCAAAATTTTTTAAATACATAAAACATAGAAATTGGAACTCTAGAGCCAATTCAGTAAATTAACTTTTAGAAGATAGTTTAATGTGATTTTTTTCAATTAGTAAAGTTCCTTTTTTCATAATTTATCATTTAAAAATATACTTACACACCCTGATGACTATAGAGAAATAGTTTGCATTAGTGTTGACAAAGTCAGATACTGTAATTGTAAAAGGCAGTTTGGTTAACTCAACTTTCTATCATCAGTTGTAAGTATTGAGTAAGTCCTGGGACTTGGTTTCTTTTAGTAAACTCCACAGATTTCTTTAGTCCAGTTGTGCATTGCTTCAGGGCTATCAGCCTGCACATAGAAAGTTCAAAACAATGTTACAATTTCAAAGAGAATGTCCCTTATCATTACATTGCTCTGTCTACACTCCTGTACTCCATGATCTTCTTTAAGTGGTATTATCTGGAGAAGTTCCTTTTCCAGTTCAGATGTGAAGTAGCCTATTGTATTTTTATCCAATTGAAAAAATATCTTCTCTTCCAGTTACTTCATCACCATCCATTGCTTAACACAATATCCAGATTTGATAACTGCACTATCTGAAAGAGGTTTAGGGGGTAAAGAAGATGGCTTCATGATAATTTCAAATTATTTGTCAATACTTTCACCACGTTCATTTACTTCTTATGAGTTGGAGTGATGATGGATATACCACCAATGCCAGTTTTCTAACATGCTTGCTTCTTCCCATAACTTAGGTTATCAGAGTGACACTGTGAATCTGACTGCTTTGGTACTGTAGGTTTTAGAGCTTAGCTCAACACATTTACTTATTCTACTATATCTTGCTGATCATTAATTTGTAAGGAAATACTTCCGCATCCCTGCACTCATGACAAAAGAAGAACTCAGCCTTTGGCCTTAAGTTACTTGCATTGCTAATGTAGATAAGATTAATGGCTCCAATGTATTATGATCCAGAAGATAGGTTATGTGGATTACCCATGTACCATACAAAAGAATCTTCTCTGGACACAGGAAGATGGTGGTAGAGTAGAAGTTTACCTCATCACATGAACACAACTAGATAGCTATCAAATCATCCTAAATATCCCAGAAATCAACCAGAAAACTGACAGAAAAAACTCTACAACTAAACAGAAAAGAGTTCACATCAAAGAAGGTAGGAAGTATGGAGATCTGATTTAGGAGAGAAATATACTGTGGGTGCTACAGGGGGAGGCAGCCCTAGTGGAGAAGGGAAAGAAGGGGAGAAATAAGCACATGAGAGAAGGCACAAAGAGAACATTTCCCCAAAGTCATTGCCTTGGAGAATGAGAAGGGCTGAATTTCATGAGCTCTTAAACCAGCAGGGCTTAAATCCTGGAATTTCAAAGGTCATTGAGTTTGGCTGGGATAGAGGCTGCGGGCACAGTGCTGCTCCCGGAGAGAAGGCAGGAAAACTACACAGGATCAGACAGCATGGAAACAGTAGTCTGAAGAATGTCTGAGGCACACAATGAGATTATTTGCTCCCCTCACAGTGTATCCCTGAAAGGTAGCATTCATGGAGACACCAACACTGGATGCCCAACTTGATTACATCAAGCCCTACCACCCTATGATCTGGTAGTACTACCCTTCTCAGTCATGCATGCCTCAGTCTCAGCACGGTGAGTCTCCTCCCCAGAAGACAAGCACAAACCACTGCCCATACCACATCACCAAACAGAGAGTTCTACAGGGCCTCTATTCTGGTGGAGATAGTGGCAGGTCTCATTTCACAAGTAGACCCGTAGCACATGTTAAAAGTCACCACACTCTGGCCAAGGACCAAACACTGTCTACAATAGGCAAGGACAGCCTCCTCAGATGACTAGCATGAAGGATAGAACAGTCACAACACAACAATAGAGAACACACTGCACACACCAGAGACATTCCCTGAAGTGTGAAATGAGGAAGAAAAGAGAAAAGGGGAGCAGAAAATTTATTTGAGGAAATAATAGCTGAAAACTTCCCTAATCTTGAAGGAAACTGATATCCAGACCAAGGCAGCACAGGAACCCCTATAAAAATCAATAAAAACAGGCCAACACCAAGACACATTGTAATTAAATTTGCAAAAATAGTGATAAAGAAAAAAATCTTAAAACCAGCAACATAAAAAGAAGTACTTACCTTATAAAGGAAGACCCATAAGGTTAGCCTCAGATCTCTCCACAGAAACTTGGCAAGACAGAAAAGAGTGGCATAATATATTTAAATATATTTAAAGTGCTGAATGGGAAAAATCTTCAGACAAGAACACTCTATCCAGCAGGGCAATTATTAAGAACAGAAGGAGAGATAGAGTTTCCAGACAAACAAAAACTAAAGGAGTTCATGACCGCTAAAGCAGCCCTGCAAGAAATATTAAAGGGGACTCTCTGGGTGGGAAGAACAGATCAGAAGTGACAAAGACAAGAAAGGATCAGAGAGATCACTAGAAACTTTAACAGAACCAGTAATAAAATGTCACTAAATACATATCTATTAATAATTACTTTGAAAGAAAATGGACTAAATGCTCTAATAAAAAGATATAGGATATCAGAATGGATAAAAAACAAAACCTATCTATATGCTGCCTACAAGAGATGCATTTTAGATCTAAAGACACGTGCAGATTGAAAGTGAGGGGATGAGGAAACATCTATCATATTAATGGATATCAAAAGAAAGCTGGAATAGCCATTCTTATATCAGACAAACTAAATTTCAAACCAGAGACTGTAAAAACGGATGAAGAAGGCTACTATGTCATAATAAAGGAGACAAAAAAGAAGATGTAAAAACTGTAAATATTTACGCACCCAACATAGGAACAGCCAAATATATAAAACAATTAATGACAAACACAAAGGAACGAGTGGATAAAATACTGTTATGACAGTAGGGACATTAGCATTCCACTTACATCAAAGGATAGATCATCATAACACAGCATCAACAAGAACACAATGTCTAAGAATGGCATACTGGACCAGATTGACCTTCTTTGTACAATACAAAAATACTTAAAGGTTTAATTCTCTGAAAAGCAAGAGTTAATATTTTATTTATTTATTTTAAAGATTTTATTTATTTATTGGAGGGAGAGAGAGAGAGAGAGAGAGAGACAAAGGCAGGGACATAGACAGAGGGAGAAGCAGGCTCCGTGCAGGGAGCCTGATGTGGGACTAGATCCCAGGACTCTAGGATAACGCCCCAGGCCAAAGGCAGAGGCTTAACAGCTGAGCCATCCAGGAGTTCCAAGAGTTAACATTTTATGATTACCCTTTGAGAATAGAGTACTTGGGAGCAATTTTGAAGTTTTCAAAATCCGTACAAAGCTTGTCAAATCCAACATCACTTTCACAGACTGCAAAATGACTTCCTTATAAAAGTGGAGCAGCCAGGATGGGCTCTCTCACTGGGGTGAGGTCTCTCACTGTACTCAGCTAAGTCTGTGTTGGACACAGAGTCCAGGGGCATCCCGCTCCCTCCATGAGCTCGTTGGTACAGTGACGCTTTATTACATGTGTTCCCTGAAGAGCCATTTCTAATGTTCCAAATCCGTGCAGTCCCATAAGGATGGTATGAAACTGTCACTGAATGCCTTCCTCTCAGCCTGAACGAATTCATTGGACTGTATGTGAAATAAAGAACCATCCTCCTGCAAGATGAACTTCTGATTCCCTGTGGCAGTTTCCTGGCAGAGATGCATGATGAGAAGATCCGTTCCTGCGTCCACAGCTATGCAGACCTCTGGCTGGTGGGTGTCACAGTGTATTTCATTCTGGGACGTGTATTCAAAAACTGGTTCTGACCTATTCCATGATAGAGGTTAGAAGGACCTGGCGTCCCACGATTTGGTTTTCACTGGGAGGGTTAGAGTCAAAGCAGTAATCTTTCAGTCCTCTGTTCCAGAGCATCCCAAAGAAGGCAGGCCTGTCATCAGGCACGTGCAATTCTGGGTACACGTTCTCCAAGAACACCTGAAATCCTTCCGCTGGAGCTTTGCATGGAGCTGCCTCCTCTCTGTCACATCCCCAAAGGGTTCCACGCGGGTGTGGGGGTTGTGATGGTCGTTAAGCTCTTTAAGTTCATCCATCCACACTTGAGTTATTCGGCTGCTGCTGGCCACAGCCTTGTTGTGGTAGTAGGGTTGAGTATACTTTGTAAAACACTGACACTTTATGTCTAAAAACATCTGTCCAGACAGCCTCAAGATGACTGCAACTCCTGCAACATGGTAGCAATGTGCTTCTTGAAAGGAAATCTTACTTTTTAAAGCAGTTTCAGGCTTAGAGAATTACTATGAAGAGAGTAAAGACAGTTCCCATATACCCGACAATCACATTCCCTATTACGATCATTTAATGTTGATGTGGCACAACTGTAACATTAATGAACTGATATTGATGTGTTATCATTAACCAAAGACTACACTTTATTCAGACTGTCTCAGCTTTTCTCGAATGGCCTTTTCAAGTTCCAAGATCCCATCCAGGATACTAACTCCTATTTAGTACTTATACCTTCTTAGGCTTCCGCAGTTGTGACAGTTCTGTCATTTCTGTTGAGTTTCATGCCCCTGACAGTTTGAAATTAATAGAAATACTCCACAGGTCTTTAGCTTACTGTTAGCATGGTATGTCTTTCTTCATCCCTTTACTTTATTTAGCCTCTCGGAATCACTCTCTTAAAAATAGGTGCTTGCAGACAATATACACTGGTGAATTTCTAAAATCCACTCTGACTTTGGATTGCTATTTATACGCCATTCCTTTTTTTTTTTTTTAATTTTTATTTATTTATGATAGTCACACACACAGAGAGAGAGAGAGAGGCAGAGACACAGGCAGAGGGAGAAGCAGGCTCCATGCACCGGGAGCCCGACGTGGGATTCGATCCCGCGTCTCCAGGATCGCGCCCTGGGCCAAAGGCAGGCGCTAAACCGCTGCGCCACCCAGGGATCCCTATACGCCATTCCTATTTAAAGTGGATACTGATATACTTGCATCGATATCAACCATGTTTGTAGCTGTTTTCTATTCATTACAAGAGGCTCACTTTCCTGCCTTCTCTGGTTTTAATTGAGCATGTTTTATATAAAGCCAGGTTTTTTTGCACCTCTTAGTGTATAGATTATAGGTGTTTAAAAACATTTTAGAACTTCCCTTAGAGGTTACATATACATTGCAAACTAATGTAAGGCCAGCTTCAGATGACACTATTGACAAACTGAGCAGGTAACTTAACAATACTTCTGCCCTTTTTTTACATGACTGTCATTCTTTTCACTTACTCCTTGCAATACTCACCGGCTATGCTTAAGTCTCATTATTTAAACTTTTTTTTTTTTTTGCCATTTATCAAGAATAAAATAAATTTTATTATTTAAACGAGTTACTTTTCAATCTATTAAGAACATGAAAAATTAACTTTATTTGCCTTTCTGTGTTTCTTCTCTGGTGCACTTCCTTTTTAATGTAAATTTTTTTAAAATCCAATTTTTTTACCTTTACCATTTTTCTTCTTCCTGAATAAAATCTTTTCCATTTTTTTTTTTTTGCAGTATAAATGGTGACAATTTCCTCTATTTTTCTGTCTGAGAGAAAAAGTTTTTCTTTACTCTGCCGTTTTTACAGAATATATTTTACTATATATATAATGATCCTAGGATGGTGAATTATTTTTCTTTTGGCACATTAAACTGTCCCCTTATACTCTCTTCTTGCTTGCATGATCACTCACAGGACTTCATTGTAATTTTCTTGTTCCTCTAGGGGTAATGAAGTTTCCTAGTTGTTGTTCCTGTTGTTCTTGAGAGAGAGAGAGAGAGAGAGAGAGAGAGACAGAGAGGGAGAGAGAGAGAGAGAGAGAGAGAGAGAGAGGGAGAGAGTGTGTGTGTGTGTGTGTGTCTTGGTCTTCTTTTCTTCAAGATTCCTTCTTTGCCTTTTCTTTAATTCAAATTTATAGTCCATGAGGTAGCCTTTCTGGTTTTAATAACTTGCTGTCCTGTGAGCTTTCTGGGGATCTGATTCAGTGCCTATCAGTAATTTGGAAATTGCACAGTCATCATTTTTCAATTTTTTTCCTGTTCTCTTTTTCTCTTGCTTCCACTTCTGGTACTCGAATTATGTGTATGTCATATATTTTGAAATTGTTCCACAGATATTGGATGTTCTTCTACTCTGCATTTTTTCATCTTTTTTTCTATTTGCGTTTCACTTTGGGAGGTCCTTGTTGGCCATTCTTCAAGGTCACGGATTCTTTACTTGGGCAGGTCACAACTACTGAGGATCCCATCAAAGACATTTTTCACAGCTATTGCAGTAGTATGAATCCTGGCATTCCTTATTTGTTCACTTTTACAGTTTCCATCTATCTACCTCCATTACCTATCTATTATTGCATGTTGTCTACTTTTCCCATTAGAAATCTTAACATATTTATCTTAGTTGCTTATCTTCCCTGTCTGATCATTCCAGCTGCTATGTCATATCTGAATTGGATCTATATTGCTTTGACTGTTTGTTCTTTCTGGAACTCAGATGATTCAAATGTTGGCCCTTCAGCTTTAGTCCCATAGCTCCCAAACTCTCTGTTCATGTTTGTTTGCTTGTTGTACCGTTTTCCTGAATACTATGTTCTGTTGATCTGTCCTCAAGTTCACTGATTTCATCTTCTGTCATATCTACATTCCACAATGGATTCCAACCAGCAAGTTTTTTATTTTCCTTATTCTATTTTTTAAATATTTAATTCCCATTTGGTACATTTTATAACATTTCTGTGACTTGGCAAAGGTTTGCTATCTTTTTTTTTTTAATTTCACAGTAATCCATAATTACTCCTTCAAGAAATTTTATATTGGCTACTTTAAAATCGTTGCAAACTAGTCCCCACATCTGATTCATCTCTATGGTTGTCGGGGATTGTCTTTTCTCATTTAAGTCTTGACTTCACTGGTTCTACACAGGGAGAATGATTTTTTTTATCATTGACCTGCACATATTGGATATGCCACAAAAAGACTCTTGATCCTTTCATAGTAAGTTGCCCTGTTTTAAGGTTTGGCCTGTCTGTTCTGGCCTACTTTGGTGGGCTGTAATTCCATAGTCACTTAGTTTCATGAGCTCTTGCAATGCATTCTGAACCACACTGATCTGAGTCCACCTGCTTTTCTGATGGGTGATTGCCAGAGATGCCCGTGGTAGCAGAAAATGCTTCCGTGGGCCATAGGGTGTCATTAGAGGGGGATATGGGATTCAGGATCTAAGGGATGTAGAGCATTTCCCCCTTGCCTGTTTTTCAGTCACCCAGTACCACTGGCTTTCCTACTCTGTATCTGCCAGTATACCCTGGGGAGGGAGGCATCTGCCAGGTCATCTGCTGCTGGGTGGAGTGTGGAGGCACCCCCAAACTAGTTCACCTCTGGTGCAAATACCAGACCTAGTTGCTTTCTGCCAATGAGTGGAGGAACTGCAAGTGCCTGACCTGGTGTTGTTTAGCAGGGCAGAATGCCATGAGCCACCATAACTAGTTGGAAACTTTCTGTTGACTGGAGTATAGGGAGATGCTGGCCTTGGATCACCTTCCACCATTGAATAGACACCTAGGAGACATGGAGCCTACTGGAGTCCCCTGTGCAGGTGCTGAGGCACACCTGCAGTAATCTTGAGAAGTGTGTGTGGGGGGGGGAGGGGGACGGATAAGGCCTCTGAGAAGCAGCTATAGGTGCTGCTTTGGGAAGGTGGATCCTGCTGTCCCCTTCATTTTGGGGGGCAGAGTGGGTTGACGTGCCCCACCCCCAAGGCGAGGACTAGCTCTTGCAAATGCTGTAGATAGTTCCTCTTGGTGCTTCTATTGTGTGTCCATCTCTCCTTTATGTCACAGTCGAGCTCCCATTTTTCCTGATGTTCACCCATTGAAAGCAGGCTCTGCTTTTGTGTGTGTGTCTATGTACTTTAATTGTTTCTACTGTCTTCCTCTGCTTTTCCATGAGAATTGGCATTTCTTTGTTGCACATCACTGGAACTTGAGTCAAGACTAGACAGCGGTAAAAACAAAGGTCAGGGAATCCACCACAGCGTAGATATTCAAATCCTTAGGTTCCTAGCTAGACCACCTTTTCCTTTCCACCGGTTACAGCCTTTTTGTAATGATTTGTTGAAATATTTCCAAGGAAATCATTTTAATTTGGAGGGTAGGAGCAGGAAGAAGTGAGTCTATTCTATCATCCCCACAAACCAAAAGTTCTTTTGGTATTTTTATAAGTAGGATTCTCTGCAATGCTCCTAATCTCCTGTCCTTTAGACGTTCTTTATTAATGCCTGGCTATGATCAAAGAAACAGAAAATCCTTCCCCCCTCTTTCCATCCCTCCATGTTTGCCTTAAAAATGTTAGTTTTATTCACATCAATTTCACTTGATTTGTTAGTTCTATGAAGATTTACTTATCAATAACAGCCCCAATTTGCCTCAGGTTTTCTATTTTATTATTGACTGAGTTCATACCATACCAAATTCCTGAAGGCAGAGAATAAACTTAGAATAAACATCCCTGAATTAGCACTAGCACATGCTTACAATCTTCTGCCTATTGTTTTTAAACTTCAATGACAGATTGATTGTAGAAAAAATTGTTAGGTCACACTTTTTTCCTTGATGATTTTGTAGTTTTGCTTTGCCAAAATGTATCTTTCAAACCCCAGCATTCTACTGATACCTGGTGGGACAAGCCTCTGATATTAATATCCTTTTGGAATGTAGTTTAGAGCTGGATTTGCATATTTATTTTAGACTTTAAAAAACGACTGGAAATAAACTTAAAAATCATCTTTGGATCATTTCCGCTTCCACCTATGGTCCTGAAGAAAGAGCTTGTTGCAGTCCTATTACCTCACAGAGAAAAACCAAAATCTGGGTAAAGGCAGGGAGAGGGGGAACCAGACCTTGCTTGAAGGCATCAGAGAACGTCTTCTCTGCCCAGCACATCAGGGTACAGGAATCTGGAGAGTAGGGAAGCTGTGCAGGGGAATGCAACAATCTTGTGCTCCTTTTCTCCCTCGGGGAGAAGGCCTGAAGGCCGCACTACCCTGAGTGACAGGGCATCATTCTATAGACAAAGCAGCCACTAAGTGAGAGAAGACAGCAGCTCCTCAGAAAACTCATGGGGCTAGGGAGACAAAACTTGGAGTTCAACTTACAAAGCAGTCAATATTTGAGAAGTCAAGACCTTAAGAAGAAGAAAGGCAGCCAGATGTGATGCCTGCATTGGGTGGTTTTCTCCCTGGAGGCATTTGTCTGTACCAAAGCTGCATAGGGCATGCGACTCTGAAGCTGAGCAGACAGCTGTTAAAAGTCTCAACAGATTTCTCAGCAGTCCCAGGGTTTAGGGAAGTAAAAAAGATGAGTGCAGAACTTACCAGCGCCCTCAGGAACACCCCAGTTCCTGGGACCCCTCAAGTGCTGCCATCTGGGAGGGGGGAATACCTGAGGTAGTCTAAATCATATAAAGCCCTGAGCACCTGTGAGTCAGCTCAGCCACTGTCTGGATTGATGTCATTGCCTCTACACTGGATGCTTGCCAGGGAGAAGGTGAAACTTCTATGGAGGGACAAGCATCAACTTTTCCATAAAGAATGCCTGACACTTCATTAAACCACCAGACATATCAAGAACCAGATGAAGAGAAAGAGGAAGAGAAAAACATCCCCAGAATACCCCCAATGGCATACTTATTAGATGCGGGCTGTGAAATCATTATGATTAATATGTTCAAGACTATGGATTGCAAACTTGAGATTTCATCGGAACGCTAGAATTTCAAAATCAATCAAATGGATACACTGAAAAATGGAAAGCTAGAAAATACAATTGCTGACATTACGAATTCTACAGTTGAGTGTAACAGCATATCGGAACCAGCAGAATGGAGGGAGAGGAGAGAGAAAAGTTCAGGGAAAGGGCAAGCAGAAGGCCGACAGGTGCATAGGTTTGTCCGTGGGACCTCAGAGACACAACTCGTGCATAGAAGGAAAAGGACAGGCGATGGTTTAAGCAGCAGCTTTTACCTATGGCGCCCTTGCTGGATACTGGACACTCTGTCTGGGCTCTGCAATCATTATCCAGAGACAGACTTAGGTATCCCTTCTAGAGGGCTGCCTCTGGCCCTCAAGAGACACTTCTGCCTCCTGATCCAAAGCCCTAAAAGTTTTTTGTTAACTTTCCTCGACATCTTAAAAGCCATCTACGAAAAGCCCACAGCAAATATCATTCTCAATGGGGAAGCACTGGGAGCCTTTCCCCTAAGATCAGGAACAAGACAGGGATGTCCACTCTCACCACTGCTACTCAACATAGTATTGGAAGTCCTAGCCTCAGCAATCAGACAACAAAAAGACATTAAAGGCATTCAAATTGGCAAAGAAGAAGTCAAACTCTCCCTCTTTGCTGATGACATGATACTCTACATAGAAAACCCAAAAGCCTCCACCCCAAGATTGATAGAACTCATACAGCAATTTGGTAGCGTGGCAGGATACAAAATCAATGCCCAGAAATCAATGGCATTTCTATACACTAACAATGAGACTGAGGAAAGAGAAATTCAGGAGTCAATCCCATTTACAATTGCACCCAAAAGCATAAGATACCTAGGAATAAACCTCACCAAAGAAGTAAAGGATCTATACCCTAAAAACTATAGAACACTTCTGAAAGAAATTGAGAAAGACACAAAGAGATGCAAAAATATTCCATGCTCATGGATTGGCAGAATTAATATTGTGAAAATGTCAATGTTACCCAGGGCAATTTACATGTTTAATGCAATCCCTATCAAAATACCATGGACTTTCTTCAGAGAGTTAGAACAAATTATTTTAAGATTTGTGTGGAATCAGAAAAGACCCCGAATAGCCAGGGGAATTTTAAAAAAGAAAACCATATCTGGGGGCATCACAATGCCAGATTTCAGGTTGTACTACAAAGCTGTGGTCATCAAGACGGTGTGGTACTGGCACAAAAACAGACACATAGATCAATGGAACAGAATAGAGAACCCAGAAGTGGACCCTGAACTTTATGGCCAACTAATATTCGATAAAGGAGGAAAGACTATCCATTGGAAGAAAGACAGTCTCTTCAATAAATGGTGCTGGGAAAATTGGACATCCGCATGCAGAAGAATGAAACCAGACCACTCTCTTTCACCATACACAAAGATAAACTCAAAATGGATGAAAGATCTAAGTGTGAGACAAGAGTCCATCAAAATCCTAGAGGAGAACACAGGCAACACCCTTTTTGAACTTGGCCACAGTAACTTCTTGCAAGATACATCCACGAAGGCAAAAGAAACAGAAGCAAAAATGAACTATTGGGACTTCATCAAGATAAGAAGCTTTTGCACAGCAAAGGATACAGTCAACAAAACTAAAAGACAACGGACAGAATGGGAGAAGATATTTGCAAATGACATATCAGATAAAGGGCTAGTTTCCAAGATCTATACAGAACGTATTCAACTCAACAGCAAAGAAACAAACAATCCAATCATGAAATGGGCAAAAGACATGAACAGAAATCTCACAGAGGAAGACGTAGACATGGCCAACATGCACATGAGAAAATGCTCTGCATCACTTGCCATCAGGGGAATACAAATCAAAACCACAATGGGATACCACCTCACACCGGTGAGAGTGGGGCAAATTAACAAGGCAGGAAACCACAAATGTTGGAGAGGATGCGGAGAAAAGGGAACCCTCTTACCCTGTTGGTGGGAATGTGAACTGGCGCAGCCACTCTGGAAAACTGTGTGGAGGTTCCTCAAAGAGTTAAAAATAGACCTGCCCTACGACCCAGCAATTGCACTGTTGGGGATTTACCCCAAAGATTCAGATGCAATGAAACGCCGGGACACCTGCACCCCGATGTTTCTAGCAGCAATGGCCACAATAGCCAAACTGTGGAAGGAGCCTCGGTGTCCATCGAAAGATGAATGGATAAAGAAGATGTGGTTTATGTATACAATGGAATATTACTCAGCCATTAGAAACAACAAATACCCGCCATTTGCTTCAACGTGGATGGAACTGGAGGGTATTATGCTGAGTGAAGTGAGTCAATCGGAGAAGGACAAACAGTGTATGTTCTCATTCATTTGGGGAATATAAATAATAGTGAAAGGCAATATAGGGGAAGGGAGAAGAAATGTGTGGGAAATATCAGAGAGGGAGACAGAACATAAAGCCTCCTAACTCTGGGAAACGAACTGGGGGTGGTGGAAGGGGAGGAGGGCGGGGGTGAGTGTGTGACGGGCACTGAGGGGGACACTTGACGGGATGAGCACTGGGTGTTATTCTGTATGTTGGTAAATTGAACACCAATAAAAATTATTTTATTAACAAAATAAAAAATAAAAAAATAAAAGTTTTTTGTTGTTATACAAACATATGTAGAGTGTGAAATGGTCACTTTCATCATTTTAAATGTACAACTTAGTGGCATTAGTTAGGTTCACAGTCTTGTGCAACTGTCACCACTCTTGTCAAACTTGTTACTACTGAAACAGACACTGGGTGCACATTGATCAATAACCCCCTCTCTACTCTTCCCACCTAGTCCGTGGTATCCTCTACCCTACTTTCAACTTCTATCATTTTGCCTCTTTTACACATTCCAAATCTGTGTAAAAAGCCTAAGATATGTGTCTGCTTGTGTCTGGGTTATTTCACCTAGTATAATGTTTTCAAGGTTGACCATCTTGTAGCATGTATCCTAAAGACACTTTAAAGGTTAGAAATAACAAGATTTCCATCTGCTTTTGGGTTGGCAAGAAAGATTTGGAACTGACCTTTGGTATCCCACTGTAGGCATGTGCATAAGTCACTGCACACCTTTTCAGGCACACCTCCGATAATTTAGGGGTGAGTTTAGGCAAAGATCGAGTAAGAGTCCCCTTCCCTGACAACTCTGCCAGTCAAAGATGTATTGTTGGAATAAGTGAGTGAGTGAGATGTTCTCAATTCTGTGAGACAGAAAAGAACTAAAAGGGGTTTTCATCACAGAACCCTCATTCTCTATTCAAGATGAAATAAGGAATTATCGAGACTGGTTTCTGAGACATCTGATGGTCAGGTTTCTTTTCTTAGTGGATGAATTACTTCAAGATCAGAGCAGAGAAATTGTACGCTCTTTTCTAACTCTTCATCAAAGGAACTCAGCCATCTCCTATGGGAAAGAAAACAAACAAACAAACAAACAAACAAACATTGTTTTTTCCCAGGTTCGGGGTTTGGGACACAACCTGTTCACTGTCTCTCTCACACCAGGTGACTCTTTTCTGATATGCACCCAATATAATTGACAGAGACAGCACCCAGCCACCACACTATTCCTCCTTTCTCATTTGGGTATCTGACGGGGTTTGCTTCATCTATTGCAAGACAGATTTTATAACCAATAGGCAGGCATGGAACCATCAAGAGGATAATAATAGAATTAATAATGGTAAGGCATCCTCCTGTGCCCTTGCTCTTACTCGCCTACAAGGATCTACTATGAGCAGGTATGTTTCTTACCTTCAGTGCCTTGATTTTCTAGGAAGGGTCGAGTAAGTCTACAATACGCTTTCAGAGAAAAGAGGAAACGTCACATGTCAACAGGTGAGTCTGCAGGATTATGATGTCTCAGTCGAGTTTCTCATGGCATATGAAAACATTGGTAGAAATTTAATGGAATATTTTTAAAACATCCAAAGACTAAGTCCTGAGTTGCTTTAATAAGGGGAATTTCTGGGGATCCCTGGGTGGCTCAGTGGTTTGGTGCCTGCCTTTGGCCCAGGGCACGATCCTGGAGTCCCGGGATGGAGTCCCGCATCGGGCTCCCGGCATGGAGCCTGCTTCTCCCTCCTCCTGTGTCTCTGCCTCTCTCTCTCTCTCTCTCTCTCTCTCCGTGTGTGTGTGTGTGTGTCTATCATGAATAATAAATAAATAAATAAATCTTTAAAAAAAATAAGGGGAATTTTCCTCTCCCCAGTACTCTTCAGAACAGACTCACACAACAAGAACTCGTCAGTCTACAAATAGCATTGAGCCACATGCATCTACCTAACTAGAGAATAGTGTTCGGTTGGCAGGATCCTCATCTCAGGAAACACAAGTCTGAAAGGATGGGCATTAAGGACAGAGGAGAACTGAGTCACAACCCTCTGGCATGGGGTAAAACTCGGTAGGGGGAGCAAAGCTGACATAAAAAAAGAACAATTCTTTGCTTTTGTGAATGGCAACCTATTATTGGCATGAAGTGGAGTGTGGGGTGTAAGAGAAAGGCCTTCCAGGAACTTTCTTTCATGTTCCGGCAGGACACCGGCAGGCCTCTGACGTCATGACAGAGGCACGTGGAACCAAATGCACATCAGATGCATTCTTTGTAATTATGGTGGGATGTGCTGGCAACACGACCAGTGTGGCAGCTACCTCTGAGTATGGTAGGATTGCTAAGACTCTAAGACAGTTTCCCTAGTAGCGTGGCAGGCCTCGAACTCTTCCTGTGTCAGTGCATGGTTGAGTTCACATGACCCCACATATCACCTTTGATCAGGCTGTGCAGAATGGGCAGCAGGGATAGTGTGGGGTAGTGTATTAGTTTACAAGAGCTGCCACAACAAAATGTCACCTGCTGGGTGGCTTTAGGAACATAAGTTTATTTTCTCACAGTTCCAGAGTTAGGAGGTTCCAAGATCAAGGTACCCATATGGCTCACGTTCCCCTGAAGCCTCGCTCCTTGCCTTGCACATGGACACCCTCTTAGATGCCTCTTCACATGTCGTCCTTCTGTGTTCACACACCGCTGTTTTTTTTTGTTTTTTTTGTTTTTTTTTTTGTTTTTTTGCGTGTGCCCTAATCTCCTCTTCTCAGAAGGACGCCAGTCAGATTGGAGTAGGGGCCACCCTAACAGCTTCATTTTAACCCAATCCCGTATTCAAAAGCCCAATCTTTGGGATGCCTGGGTGGCTCAGAGGTTGAGTGTCTGCCTTCGGCTCAGGGCATGATCCCATGTCCCATGTCCCGGGATCGAGTCCCGCATCGGGCTCCCTATGGGGAGCCTGCTTCTCCCTCTGCCTGTGTCTCTGCCTCTCTCTCTGTGTGTCTCTCATGAATAAATAAATAAAAATCTTTAGAAAACAAAAACAAAAGCCCAATCTTCAAGTACAGTCATATTCTGAGGTCCTGGGGGTAAACGTTTTAATATAGGAATTCGGAGGGCACACAACTTAGCCCAAAACAGGCAGGATCAGTGCTGAGACACCCTGTCAGCCCCATTTGTGCCACCATCTTCCATCATCAGAGAAGTGGCCAGAATTAAAAGTGTGTCCCTTCCCCTGTTTATGTTTCCCTTAGTTAATGTAGTAAGTCAGAGGTCGAACGATGATCCAGGATAGAGGGAAAGTAATGTGCCATAGAGGCAATAATCAGAACCCCAAACAAGCCACTCCACCTCTTCTCTAGGAGTTTGTGGTCCCTCATGCATAACAAGGAGATTGATGCTGGTTACCTGTGTCATAGGATTATTGGAAGGACAGAACATGAAAGGACAGTTATGAAAGTGCC
Source organism: Canis lupus familiaris (assembly GCF_011100685.1). Lineage (NCBI taxonomy): Eukaryota > Metazoa > Chordata > Mammalia > Carnivora > Canidae > Canis > Canis lupus. The sequence goes on along the minus strand of NC_049260.1, from coordinate 44,692,240 downwards.
TGGAAACAGTTTGTGGCTAATCTTCGTGAATTTATCCCCTTCCGTGCATATTCAATCCTTACCATGGAGCGTGTTTTTGATCCTAGGAGCTCTGCCTCTCCTTCTCACTGGATTTGTTGATCTCTGGCCCAACAGTCTTTCCTACCAATGTCCTATTGTAAGAAAAACTGGTTTTGTTTAAAAATGCATCCTGCCCGATCCCAGTGCAGTCATGGCTATCCCATTCCCCTTTGCCGGGTGATGGTACGTCCAGCCTCCTCTACACCTAATGGTGGTGGCCATGTGACCCAGCTCTGCCCACGGAACTCGATGGGCCATATGTAGGTGTCTTCTGTGGAAGATTCTGTTTCTTGAGAAGAAGGACATATGTGCAGTGGGATGTTAATTCAGTCATCAGAAAGAAGGAAATCCTGCCATTTGTGACAGGGATTTAGAGCTAGAGCCTTCTTCTGATCTAGTCTGCATATTTTGGCAAGTGTGAGGCAGAGGCAGTGTTGCAGGTTTCTCTCGGGAGGCACAGATTGGTTGGCTCTCTCTCTTTTTATAATGCCAGCATGGGGCGCTGGCGCCCTTTGAGGCTTAAAATTGAGATATTTTAATTCTATGTACCCTTCTCTTCTTTATGTATTACATGGAATTCTTCTCTGATGAGCAACTTCCCTCATCCACTCTTTGGGAACCAGCGTTACACTTCATATGCCAAACATGGGATGATTGTTTCATTATTTGCCTCTGCTCACCCAATTTCAAAATAATGAATTTACGTCCCAGCATTTAATAATGGTGACTATGAGGTCTTTGTTTCTTTAGAATCACTATGGACTCAATGTTGATGTGTTTAGGTCCATCTTAGTTATTATTCTTGCTGACACTCAGTTTGTCCCTAAGTGATGCAGACTCCATCTGAATCTGCCTACACAGGGGCAAGCACACAGCAGGTGCTTAGTAAATGTGTGCTGAAAGTATGTCAAACAACTGAGTGAGGTGTATTGATAGCATACTTGATTGTTTTGTCATAACATTACAGTACTGTGCCCGCCACCTCCAGCAGATGTTTGAGGCTGACATGACCCCTTTGCTCTCTTTGGTGTTTTTCGAGTAGTGCTACCCTAGGATCAGAAAATTGATCACTCACTCTTCTTCATTGGAAATTTCTACTTTGACGGGGGCGTGGTCAGGGACAAGTGACCTCAACTCATGGATCTGATTATCTTTTGGCTTCCAAAATTCATTTCCTCACATGGCCATTAAGCCTCACTCACACTGTTTTCTCCGTGCTCACCTGTGCCATCATCTGCTATTGCTGTAATTCCCAGAACCCTGCAGAGCCCAGATTTCTTCTTTCCCTAACACAGCTCCTCCTTATTACCGTCCCAGCACTCCTATGGAAGTAGTTTGTCAGCAAATCAACAAATGTCTTTATTCTGCTTCTTCATCCAGTGGCTTTTCCAGTTATGGCTGTGCATGTTGAAGGCTGAGTGTTTGACCTTGGTCACGTCAAAGGCCCTTTGGTGACAAGCCTCCGTTTCCTCAAACTTCAACTTTCCAATTTCTAACATGGGGCTAAGAGCTAGCTTGCTCTCCTGTGTCTGTGTGAAATGAGTTCCACAGAAGATTGCTAGAACATTATAAATCATACAACGTCTGGTTGTGTGAATTTTTGGTACCCACAATTGCTTGAATACAGGCTGCATATAAGAAGTGTTGGATTAAATGTGGGGGAATTAGACAACACCTTCAACCTATCCCAGTACTCTTAGAGACGGCAGTAATACTTACACATGAATCACTGGATTATAGCCAGGATTCAGTTGGCCATCGTGTTAGCATATAAGGATCCTTTTTTCTCCTTTTAACCCCCAGATTTGACTACCTCCTGGGAGGGCTACTCCAGCAGTTGGCTATTCGGCAATTCTGTTCTAGTTGAGGTTGCTTCACCTATTTTTTTAGTAGCATTTGGATACTGATAGAAAATGATTGAGTGTGGGTTCATTTATCCTAGATTTTGGAATTTGTGTGCAAATTTGACATTAAGAATATTACAGTAAACTTCTGTTTTGTAGTTCTATCCTTCCTTAATTTTGGAAAAATTTGATAAACAACTTCTGAGTGTGTTTTGGAAGTTTTAGGTAATGGGGGCTCCCTCAGACTGGAGATAATTTTTTTTTTCTGTTTAACCTAAAATTTTGCCTTTTTCCACTCCCATGTTTGGCTGTTAGGCGTTTCACCTATGACTGAAAGTAATCTCTTTTACCTTAATCTAATAGTATTGGGCAGTTTTTTTCTGAAAAAGGATGAAGCTGCTGAAATGCCTTATAACTCTTGCTTCTGTGGCTCTTTTTGGCCTCTCTGTATCTCTTGTAACTAGCACCCCAGAGTATAGCTATAGATGTGGATTCAAACCGGGCCTGAGGAGGAAAGAAAGCTTTTACTCAGACATTAGGCCCCCTCAATGCTGTTGCTATGGGAGATGATGCATCCTGATTGTGTTGTTGCCATGGTAACCATGCACTTGACCCAGTCTTGTTCAGACATGACACACCAAAGGCAGATTTTCCTCAGCCTCCAGCACCATCTCCTTTGTCAGTATGGAGTGAGAAAAGAGTCAACAGAATTATTTTTCCAATGACATTCACTACTGTATAAGTAATTTGGGGCCATAATTGGACATGATTGCTTCTGTAATTTTTAGTATTGTAAGCAGGTATGTGCATATATAAATCATTTGTGCAATGTGAAATACTGGATAAAACACAGCAATTGCTTTCTGAAGTGATGGAGGAGCATTCATTTAATATATTATTCATGATTTTAATGAATTGAAATAAAATTAACTAGTGCTTATTGAGCATTTGCTATCTACCAAGCTCTACTCCTTATCTTCTAAAGGTAGCTTGATTAGCACCAGCTTGGTATTCAATGTATAATAAACCCAAAATAATATATGCATGAGATAATTGTGCATGAATCATAACAGATAGGAACAGAGAACAGACAACCTGGTAGGTGAGAAATGGTTTTTCAAAATAGTTTTAATTTACATTCCTGTTACTATCAGTGGATTTGACATCTTTTCATATATTTAAGGGCCATTTGTATTTCTTTTTCTAAACTATTTGGTCTGGGTTGGGTTTTTGGGTCATTTTTGTAATGGATTATGGTCTTTTTTACTTGACTTTAAAAATTACATTTATTTGCAATATTAGTTCTTTATCTTTTTATATATTTGGGGGAAAATATTTTCTCTCAGTTGATCATTCAATTTCTCTTTGCTTGTCTTTTTTTTAGTCTCCCTTCATTGTTACTTTTGTTCATTGTGTGTTGTAGCTATTCTTGCTTGTTTATTTTTTTTCTCCAGAGAAACTTTAGAAAAAACTCGTCTTTCTCTAGGAAACAGCAACAGCTTCTTGGTATATTTATATTGAGAATGCATTAAATTTTGACACTAATTATATTTTAGTGATGTTGAGCCTTCCCATTCAAAAGCAAAATATATTTTTTCTACTTTTTATAGCTTTCAGGAGTCTAAACTTTTCCTCATATGGCTTTTCCACATTTCTTGTCAAGTTTATTCCTATGAATGTTCTTTGTTGCTATTATAATTGAGGTTTTTGTCTTCCATTATATTTTGTTTCTGGTTATTGTTTATATGCATAAAAAGTCATTGATTTTTGTATATTAATTTATATCCCTCTAAATTTACCAAATCTTTTATTATTTGTGTAATTTTATCACTACATTTTTTGACTTGTCCCAATATCATAATCTGGAGTTTCAATTCCTTTTGTAATTCATATGCCTATAATTGGTTTTCCTATTTTAATTTTTTTAGTTCGTTCTAAATTGTGTTGGGTAATACCTCCACTGCAAGTTTGAATAGTGAAAGCTGAAATATTTTTTAAAAACATGATAACTGGGCAGCCCCGGTGGCTCAGCGGTTTAGCGCCGCCTTTAGCCCAGGGCCTGATCCTAGAGACCCAGGATCGAGTCCCACATCAGGCTCCCGGCATGGAGCCTGCTTCTCCCTCTGCCTGTGTCTCTGCCTCTCTCTCTCTCTCTCTCTCTCTGTGTGTGTGTCTCTCATGAGTAAATAAAAAAAAAACATAACTTTTTCCTTGTTCTTGACGTTGGCAGGAAGTTCTCTTCTGTTTCCCATGATGAATTTTAGTATTTACGTAGTATTGATATAAAATAGACATTTCCTTTGTGTGTGTGTTTGTGGATCTAGATCTCTAGGTACACACACAAATATATACTCTATAATATATATGTATATATATTTATACATAGAAAGTACCTGTAATTTCCTATTTTGTTGAGTTTTAAAATTTTTATTTTGGGGGACCCCTGGGTGGCTGAGTGGTTGGGTGCCTGCCTTTGGCCCAGGGCGTGATCCTGGAGACCTGGGATGGAGTCCCACATCGGGCTCCCTGCATGGATCCTGCTTCTCTCTCTTCCTATGTCTCTGTCTCTCTCTCATGAATAAATAAAATCTTAAAAAATAAATTAAATAAATAAATAAAAATTTTATTTTGTTTTGTTTTGACTTTTTTGGAATAAGTGTTGGATTGTATTGGATTATTTTTCAGAATTTCTGAGATTTTTATATGATTTTTCTCCTTAGGCTATCATAAGGTGAATTATATTAACATATTTCCTACATTTTGAATAACCCTGGTTGACTACAGTAAAACCCATTTGCTCAATAGTATATTCTTTTCTTTTTTAAAAAAATGTATTTATTTGAGAGGGAAAGCACACAAGCAGGGGGAGGGGCTGAGGGAGAGAGAGAAAAGCAGACTCCCCACTGAGCGCATAGCCCACCTGGGGCTAGATCAGACGACCCTGAGATCATGACCTGAGTCCTAATCAAGAGTCAGACATCCAACCAACAGCCACCCAGGTGGCCCTTTGGTACATTATTTTTTCAATGTGGTGTTAGAATCTGTCTACTGATTACATATAAGAGATTTGCATCAATATTCATAATCGAAATTGTTCTATAACTTACTGTACTGTATCAGATTTTGGTATCAATGCTATTTTCATTTCATAAAAATAATTTGAATTTCTATTACTTTTCTATGTTTAGAATATATTGTGTAGCATTAGGATTAATGACTTATGTAGCATTGTGGTTATTTGGTGATTAAGATTTTAGTAAAATTCTTTTGTGAAAATTTTAAGACCTGATGCATTTCTGTGAGGTAGTTCTTTAATAAGTCTCCTTATTTCTTCTATGGAAATTGGTTTATTTAAGATCTCCATCTCAATTGGAGTTATTTTTGACAAATTATTTTTTCCTAGGAAATCATACTTATCATTTAGGTTTTCAATTTATTGTGCAAAGAATTATTTTGTTATTATTTTTAAATTTTTCTGTCTTAATGGTTTTTTCCTCTATTAATTTCTTATTTTGTGTATCTGTGTTTTCTACCCATTTATTTATTACATTAACTAGTCTTGTGTTTTCTTTTGGTTTACTTTGTTTTTTTGCCTAACTTCAGGAGTTGAAAATTCAATTAATTAATTTCATTTTAAAATTTTATTGATACAAATATTAAATTTCCTCTATAACTGTTTAAGTATGTCCCTCATAATATGTAGGGTTTCCATTACCATTTTTTTCAATGCTGAAACTTTGGTTTGTATATTCCTTTTTATTCAAGAGCTTTTAATAGAGTTTTATGGGCCCAGCATGCTTCTGTTGTACAACTCTGCTGCCCTTAATAGAGTTTTAAGATTTTCTGTTAGAAAGACTTTTTAAAAAATCATCTTCATTGTGTTATGATAAAAGAATGCTGGTTGTGTTATTTCTACTTTGTTGAATTTGATAATCCTGTCTTTGTGATCTGGCATATATAGTAAAATTTTATGAATCTCCTTGTATGCTTCAGATGGTATTTTTCTATTATCTAGTTGTAAAGTTTGATATATATACAGAAGATCTACCTTATTGATTAGGTAGAATGAGGTTCAGTTTCTCCCAGGCAGACTTTGTGGGCCACCTTAGAGGGATGAAAAGAGGAGCTTAGCACACAGGAATAGGAGGGGTGTTTTGATCTGGGGACTGCTACACAGCCAGAGACATAAAATTCTCTTGGCAATCATAAGCATTCATTTAGTTAATAAATATTCAAAAATGCCCTCTCTGATGAGCCATCTTTCACTTAATTCAGGTTTCTGCCTAAAAGGTACAGGCAGGTCTAACCGCAGCAAAAATCCTTATCTGTCTCATTGTTACACTGCTGTAATTTTCTTCTTCACACTTAGTACTCCTCTGCTCATATTCAGTTCTTATTTTGTTTAATATCTCCCTCCCCACTAAAATATAAACTCTATAGGGGCACAGACATTTACCTGTTTTGTTTCCTATTCTATCTACACCACCCAGAACACTGCCGGTCACATGGTACACTCTAAATAAGTGTTTGCTACATGATGTATGAATAATATACACTCCGTGCCTTCAGAGAATGAAACATCTGATGTAGAGGCAGGCACCGTAATATGTTTTTATATGGAAGCAATCAAGTATGATGTCACTATACTTCACTACCTCATTTAACACCCAACACATATTTAATAAGCACCTGCTTTGTTCTTGTCCGTGTGCAAGCTACTAAGCATACAGAGATATAATCAGCACAGTTCCTGATCTCTACTAGTATCGAATCTAGTAGGAACATCTCAATGATGAATTGTTCATTCAACTGTTATGCATTTAGCTCCAGTGATAATAATAATAACAACAACAACAACAAAATAAAACCATGAGAATAAAAAACAACTAAAACGACTTAAGCAAGTGGTTCTCAACCCATCCGGAACCTCAGAATCACCTGGGACATTTTCTAAAAAGACAGACTCTGCAAAATGGTAAAATTTTTATGGAGGGGAATTCAGCAATATTTAGCATATAACTGTTGTCCCAATCCCAATTCTCAAAATCAAAGAAACATTGGGAAAATATGAAATTACTGTTGATTGTAGCAACATAGGTTATAACAAAAAACTGACATAATTAAATATCCATGAATAGAGGACTTGAAAAATAAAATAAAATAAAATAAAATATAATAAAATAAAATAATTGATTGACTATTTCTACATATTGATTTGGAAAACTCTCCAGGATATATTGATGAGTGAAAAAAAATTAAGATGGGGAAAGCTGTATAGTACATTATCACATATAACACATGATGAGTGTGAATACATGTAGAATTATAATCAAAAAACTAAAAAAAAATGTACAAATGGGATGGGAGGTATAGACTGAAAGGGAAAAGAAGACAAGATGGACTTTTCTAAAATACGTTCTTTAGTAGGTTTGACTTTCGCATTATGCAAATCTTTTACATATTTATAAAATCTAACTAAATAAGATAAAAGCAATATAAAGCAGAATGAATCTAATGGACTTTATCATGAACGAAGTTGGTTGCATTACAACACAGAAACTATTTTGAATAGTAAAATATAATCATTTGTCCTATAAATTCCTAGTGGGATACAACCTGAGAATCAAGAGTCAGATGAAAATTTTAAACTGTTTTCAGAATCAGTATTTTTATTGATATTGTTGGCATGTTCTTTTTTTTTTTTACATTGTTGGTTGTGAATTGTGGCATAACAGTAAAGAATAATTTTGTTGGTGTCCTTGGGAGTCAGCACTGTGTCTTCAGAGAAAGGATACATTGATGAAAGGTCAATACCCTGAAGCCATTAATTTGAATGAGAAGTCTCAGTATAAACTCATAGTTTACTTCAAAAATACATATTTCTTAGCTCTGTCCCCTACAAAGCACTAGAAACTGTGATGAATCCAGTAACATGCAGCCAAGCAACATAATTTTGCTCTATACCAGCATTTTCCACTCAAAAATACATCAAGATTATGTGATGAATTAGCTAATTTTAGGAAATGTATAAGGTGAGCCTAGAACAACTTAATGTACCAGAGGAATGACTATTGTGATTGTGTAAAAACGATTTAAGAGCTAATCTGAAGAGCCTAGATGCCTAAAAATGCAACAATTTGAGCATCTGTAAGAACGTAGTTAAATAGATTTAAACATATTAAGTGGATCTAAATATTGTATTCATAGTGATTCTGAAAATGTACTCTGTGATAACCTTTAAAGGTACTAGGGAATAAATTCATAATTTAAAACATAAATAGAAGGGAAAAATCAAATAATAATCCTTCCATTTGTACATCTACTGTGTCATCAAATAATTTATGTGAGGAAGATTCTCTTTAGAGAATCTTTATTCTAGCTAATAAATGAGAAGGATAAATAAAATATCTTCATGCTACAATCTAATGAAATATTAGATCCAGGTGATAATCATCAGTGTTTGCTAACATCATAAAAAAAGAGACAGCCAGACATTATGTGTCTCCAGATGGAAATACACAGCACTATCTGTGAGGTATTCTTGCTAAAAGAAAAAAAAACTTGGATCTAATAAAGGCTCTGTCTCTAACAGCCAATATACAGGTAAGTCAGAAGATATATGGATATGTTAAACAATGACAAAGGGAGGACGTCAGCAAAATCTATGAAACTCTAGAGATTAAAGGATCCAAATTCTTCAATGAATAAATTGCAAGAAAAACAAAGGAGAGAAAGGAGCAACCTATAGATTGAAAGTGACATAATAGGCATATTACCAAATTATAATGCATGAGAGTAAACTGGATCTTGAGTTGAAATAAATATTTTTAAATAAATATTTGAAATCTGATTTTCTTTTTTATTAAGTTTTTCAATTTGTAAAAAGATGTTATTTATTTATTCATGAGAGACACAGAGGGAGAGACAGAGACATAGGCAGAGGGAGAAGCAAGCTCCCTGCAGGGAGGTCGATGCAGAATTCAATCCCAGAACCCCGGGATCACAACCAGAGCCAAAGACAGATGCTCAACCACTGAGCCACCCAGGTACCCCACTTTTTAAATTTTAATCCCACCATTGTTAACATATAGCGTTCTATTAGTTTCAGGTATACAGTATAGTGATTCATTCTAACGTTCTATACATCACCTGGTGCTCACCAAGATAAGTGTACTCTTTGATCCCCGTCATCTATTTCAACCATCCCCCATCCCATAGCCATCAGTTTGTTCTCTATAGTTAAGAGTTTGTTTCTTGGCTTGTGTTTCTCTTTTTCCCCTCCTCGGTTTTGTTTCTTAAATTTCACATGCAAGTGAAATCATATGGTATTTGTTGTTCTCTGACTTATGAAATCTGATTTTCAAATCAGAAACAGAGCCTTTATTAGATTTAAGTTAGATTTCTTCTTTCTTCTTCTTCTTTCTTCTTTCTTCTCCTTCTCTTCTCCTTCTTCTTTTTGACAAGAATATCTCATAGGTAGTGCTGTGTGCTTCTATTTGGAGACACGTAAGTGTCCATTAATGGATGAATGGATAAAGACGATATATATATATATCCACAATGTAAACTAATTAATCAAATTTCTGGGTATGGAGCCAGGGCATTGGTATTTCTAAAAGCTACTTTCAATGAATTTACTATGCAGCTAAAGTTTAGAGATGGGATGCCTCAGTGGCTCAGTGGTTGAGTGGCTGCCTTAGCCTCAGGGCATGATCCTAGATCCTGGGATCAAGTCCTTTGTCTGGCTCCCTGCGTGGAAACTGCTTCTCCCTCTGCCTATGTCTTTGCCTCTCTCTGTGTCTTTCATGAGTAGATAAATAAAATCTTTTAAAAAATGAATAATATTTAAAAAATAAAGTCTAGAGACAATAGTATAAATAAACAGGGCCTTATCTTCCCCAACCCCCCCCCCGGGAATGAGAAGTACAGAAGTACACTTCCATTGGTTCAGCTGCTCAAAGATGTCATAATACCATAGCTTCTAACCTCCTACTTAACCATTTTTAGCAGGTTGACTCTATGACCACATGCTTATCACAAAATGGCTACAACAGCTCCAGGTATCTCTCTCATTCCAAGTACCATCATCTTTTCTCACATCTATCCTTTTAATTAAGAAACAGCCTTTTCTGTATAAATCCCCTACACATTCCCCATATCCTTCATTGGGCAGACCTGGACCACATGGCCATGCTTAGGTATAAGGGAGGCTGGAAAGAACCATCACCTGACAAAGGGGAATGGATAGCCATGATTTGATTGGAGAAATTCTGAGTCTCCTCCCTGGACTGGACATACTGCTTCTTTCTAAAAAAAAAAAAAATCAGTTTTTCTTACCACAAGGAATTGGTAAAAAAGCTATTGGGTCAGCAATCAACAAATCCAGTGAGAAGGAGTAGCAGAGCTAATTGGGTCAAAAACACTGTCAAGGGTAAGGATTGAAAATGTCCTGAGGGGAATAAACTTATAAGCATTGAGCCACAAACCATTTCCAGGACTTCTGTAACTGCTACCGAGTTCAGCCATCACAACAAACCTATAACACAGGCAGCCAGCATTATCTCCATGCTATGCATGAGGGAACAGAGACTCATAGGAGTAGGGTGAGGTGGCTTGTTTGGGGGTCTTATTAGTGCCTCCATAGCACATCACTTTACCCCTCTGCCATGGGTCATAGTTCCTTTTCTGGCTTACCAAGATCACTTTCTGAAACAGAAACGGGGGAAAAAAAAGAAGTTCGCTAATGCCTAGGTAGGAAGCAGATGTATTTTGATGCTGGACACTTCTCTAATGATGGAGTCTTCTGGCAGAGGAAGAGACACTAGGATGACCTAGAGCAGAGCTTGCCCTTCATTTTTGTTGTTAGCAGTCTGCACATTCAGGTCATATGAGTTATCTTGGATCCCACTAACTTAGTCAGGCATTGGTAGATAGTGTGGAGACTGACACTTGTACCTTGGGGTCTTGGCAATGTCATTATCCTCAGAGTTGGCTTTCTTGCTGCCAGTATTGCCAGCAGTTTTGAACTTTTTGTCTTACAGAATGAATTTGATGTGCATCCAACCCCCACCTCCAAATACCAGCAGGCCCAGTTCAGATTCTGCTATGAAATTTCTCAGAGTTTTCATGCCCCTAACTTCCCTCCGGACCTTGAATAGTGTGCCAGCCATAGAGGCAAACAGTTCTTCTTGAATTACATTAAGTTGTGGTCACTGCAATGTTTTATGCACCACCAGGATCTTGTGAAGCCACCTCTCATCCATCCAGAATCACTGTCCTTTAAGGTTAGGGCCTCCTTAGATATATCTCTTGTTCTTCAAACCCTCTGTGTGCCCTTCTTAAATGTGTGAAATGCATAGTTGTAGCTCATCTACTATTTCAGACCACAGTTCTTTTTGGTTTAGCATGCACTGAGGAACACTGATGGGGACAGAGCAGTCTGTCCTTAGCACCACTCAGAGCTAAGCCTTTAGATACTTAATACATTTTATTTCACCCATTCACTTATACTCTACCAAACTGGCAAAAGAGGCTAAAGCAGTGTAGAAAGCTAAATAATATATGTTACATGAACATCAGTTAAAGCAAGGTGCCAAAAGAAATAAAACACCAGACTTTAATCCAGGGACTGTCCGTTAAACCTGCAGAAGCCATTTGGAGTCTTTCATAGCCACTTACCATGTGACAATATATTCTTCTGTGAATTCATTGGTGTGGCAAAAGGTCACTGATAGTCTGTGGTAGAGCTAGCAAAAGCAGTCTCCAGAGGAGATAATTCATCTAAGTCTCTGTTCAGTGTTCAGAGCTCCTGCTGGAGAAGTTGTTATTCAACTGGCTATTGAGAAAGACATTTAGGAGCCAGTTTTTTGTTGTTGTTTTTGTTTTTGTTTTTAGGAGGAGCCAGTTTTTGAGTGTGAAATTATCCAAGTGTAAAAAAAGAGCTATGAGTGGCTACTTTTTGGATATATATCAAGTGAGAGATACCGTGACTTGATTGTGTGCAGCCTGACTGTTGACAAGTCTTTTTTGTTGTTGTTTTTGCCCTCTCCTACTAAAACTGGGGTACAGGTCTCAATATTCTCTGCTAAGATTTTTGAAGTTCACCAATCAAAGAGAGATGGCTGAGAAATGTCTTCAAATGATCAGTAGATCTGATTACTCAATATGAATCTGTAGAAAATAAGGGGCTTTGCTGAACTCCTTTTTATTGATGTTGGATTCTTAGAGCCTGAACCTTTTACCCACTAACTTATAAAAGAAACCATACAATATTTTTAAGGGTATGTAAAGTAGATATTGTAACTGAAAACTAGAACAAATGGAAATATACCAACACTCTCAATGGAAAACATAGAAAGAACTCTACTCAACATAAAATCTGGATCATTGTGAACATGTTCAAATGCTCAGGTTTTGGCATAATTCCCATGGTCAATGGAGAGTTTCCTTTTTAACGGTCATGAAACAGTGACTAGTCATCTCCCTGCTGCCAAGTAGTCCATTTTAACTAAAATGAGTTCAATATTTGAACTGTAAAATGTTTATAAGTAAACTTTATAAAAAGCAGATTTTTGCATCGTAGTAAACTGGCATCAAGATATTGTGAAAGGAGTGTCTATTTTGAGAAAGTATTTGTCTTTTGAAGACAGGAACAGTAAGCATAGTAGATATTAAAAGCACTGGCCATTTTTCAGGGTACCAGAGAAAGATGCTCCAAGAGAGTTATGTGGAGGTCTGCTAGCTTCTACCTAGTCCAAACTTTCCCTTTTCTTTCCTTTTTTGGGTATCTGCTAAAATACAGAGTAAGTTGGCCCCTTTCCCTGAATTTCAGATTTGTCCCATAATGCCCAGAGAAATAAAGGAAGAGGGTTGGGGGAAAAGCTGCCAAGAGCCAATGGGAAGACATTTATTGAGAAAGCCTGTAGCAGGAAGTTCGTAATGTATCTACAGCATGCAGCCTGATTTAGGGAGATTCTACATTATCTTGGTTGCCAGATGAAGCTCTGAAGACAGTTAAATTGGCCTGAAATGGAGACAATAGGGAACCTCTGAAAGGACACTGCTCAGTATGCCCTAGGGAAAACTAGTGTTGTGTTTGTCAACAGCCTCAAGTTTGCAGCATTGGAGACCGTAAGATATTAAGAACTAAAGAGGAAGTTATTCAGGAAATTAGAAAGAAATGTTACCATGAGTTTATATCCAGTTTCCTAAAGATCCAGAGTCTGATGTCTCCATTGACCTGGATGATCTGTTTCTCACTGAAATGAAAAGAATTAGTTTCTAAAACCTATTTCCAAAAGTTTATGCCCTGAACTCTCTAGATGTGTACACACACATACACACACAGTTCAGAGCTCCTGGTGGAGAAGTTGCTATTCAACTAGCTATCGAGAAAGGTATGTAGGACCCAGTTTTTGAAGGGGAAATTATCCAAGTTGGATGGAGAAAAAGTTCTGTCCTGCCTTGTAGCTTTGACCTATTAGTGAAAGAGATCTACAATAATCCAATCAATAAATTATTAAAACTGTAAAAAAATGAGATTGATGCAGCATGACAAATAATTTAAGTGGCTGCAGGGCAAAACTCCTGGCAGACACTGAATTGGTCTGCATTTTGCATAAAATTCAGAGCACAGAGGCAAGAGAAGGAATCTCAAAGATGAAACTCTTGCCACTGACATTCTATTTTTTTAAAGATTCTTTTTATTTATTCATGAGAGACAGAGCAAGAGGCAGAGACATAGGCAGAGGGAGAAGCAGGCTCCCTGCAGGGAGCTGATGCAGGGCTTGATCCCAGGACCCTAGGATCACAACCTGAGCCAAAGGCAGGTGCTCAACCACTGAGCCACCCAGGTACCCCTGCCACTGACATTCTATTATTAAAGGATGGGGTCCAAGAAAATATGAGGTGTATCCATGTGGATTAGGTGAGCTGACAAAGAACAAAACACAAATTCTTGTTTCCCATGTGGGTACCCCTGAAGATCTATGGTGGTTGATTCACAGAACCATGCTATTGATGCTCTGAGATGACCTGTGGCTATTGCTGGTAGCCTGGAGGTACATGGGTACACCCACCAAGGGACCACAGAGAAGGGAACACTGTCTTTGTCTAAACACGGGCCCAGGTTGTCTGGCAGCCAGTCTCCATCCCTGTTCAAGCAGTCCATGAATGTGAGGAACTGGCCCTGTCTACCACTAGGCAGGTGTTTACACTGGGTCACTAAGCACTTACCAAGACTGCAAGTTCTTGCAGCTGTTGATAGTTATGCAGGTTATAAAGCCACTGTCCTGGCAATAAAAGCAGCCACCTCAGGATGGAGAGTTGTGGGTTTTCCTCAATACACTGTTTAGAGAACAAGTCTCTTATCTCTGACTCAAAAATGGGTTGCGATCTGATTGGAAAAATGACCTTCTGCCTTTCCTACTAACCCCAAGCACTGAAGAATACAAGGGTGGGATGGGCTCATTTCCCAGTCAGGGCCCACACTAACCCTCACTTTTCAGTAAATGGCTTGCAGTCTTATTGCAAGCATTTATCTTCTCAACAATCATGCCCCTTGCTGTGTTGTCCCCCACATCACGAGTCTAGACGATGGGGTATGGAGGAGTTTAGTCAACATATGGTCTGAATACCCAGGTATATTCGTAATTGGGCAACGCTTTCTCCTTCAGATCACAAGTGGGGAAACAGAGGAGATCCTTTATTGATTTGAATTGGACAGAGAAAACAAAGCTCATTGGGAAGAGCCCTCCAAAAGATTTTTTTCCAAATGAAAAATTTTCCTTTAACACAAAGCTGTGCACTGTTTGTAAATGCCTCGTTTAAAACAGTGAGTGGAGGACAGTCTTTAAAAGCCTGAGTAATGACATGTATCAATTACTTAAGTAGAAAAGCTAATTGAGAACTATTATGTACAAATTTTAAAAAATATTCAGAAGCATTTCGGATACTGATAAGAGTTTCAAATGGAATATTTTATTGACATGTTAGTTGTCTTTTTAACATGTACACACACACCAACACACTCTGATTGATCTGCGTGGAACAAGGGTCCTTTATCCTAAGGGAAAATGAAAAATTAAAAAATATATTAATTTTTCATTGTTAAAGACAATTACACCCACATCACTTACAAAGCTATTACTGGTTCTGTCCAAGGAAGCAAAATGGCATAGGAGGAGGAAAGTCGTGGGTAAATTCAACAGTGACATAACTGAAATCTCAACATGAGAAAGCTGACAAAACATGGATTTTTGCTGTGAATTTTCTCTGCAAAATATGAAGAGAAGTCTGTCAATGGGCAGTAAGAGAAGGTGATGAACTTTTGTAGTCAATCCTCACAGTATTGTGCAGGGCCATCAAGAAAACTGCTTAGTCTTTCTCTGGGACCAGTTTCAGAACTTTTCCAATGGCAATGGTCTTACCCTCATCTCTTAAAGTAAAACGACCCATCTGAGGAAAATCTTTGAACGTTTCAAGGCAGATAGTTCCTGCTGTCCTTAAACGGGCAATGCACACTTGATCTTGTTTCACAAAGCGGGGCCGTGTCTTACTTTTCTCTCCTGACTTTTTGTCTACTAAGGAGATTAAGGCCGTTATCTCAACTTCCTCAATACAAGTATGAATGTGCAGCACCGCATTATAGCCCGGACAAATGATGGACTTGTGTTCAATAATCACTATCTGAACATCAAATGTGCGTCCAGAATGGCACAGATTATTAGGGTCACACAGTATGAATCCTGGAAGAATCTCCTCTTCTTCAATTCCCTTCAGTCTGATTTTAAGGTTTTCTCCTGGGGCTACATAATCAGTTTCAGCATCATCAGAAAGAATTCCAAGAACTTCCACATTGTGCTTGTTCGGCATCATCACAAGCTGCTGGCCCTTAAAAATGGATCCTGATTCCAGCTTTCCCAGGACCACAGTGCCCATATCCTTGTACTTATCCACAATTGGCAGCCTAATTGGTCCATCAATTGATCTGTTGAAGTTTGGCATATTATCCAAATACGGAATAAATGGTAATCCAGTGTACCATGGGCAAAAATCAGATTGCTCTTTAATATTTGCCCCAGTAAGCCCTGAGCAGGGCATAAAGTGGATGTCCTTTTTGGGACTAAAGCCAACTTTTTTCAAAAAGGGCACCAGTTTTTCTTTACATTCTTCATATCTCTCGCTGCTCCAATTAACTGTGGGGTCATCCATCTTATTAATAAGCACTACTAAATGTTTTACACCTGCTGTTTTTGCCAACATCGCATGTTCTCTTGTCTGTCCACCTTTCTCAAATCCAGTTTCAAATTCTCCTTTCCTGGCAGAAATCACCAGTACAGCCAGATCAGCTTGAGAAGCACCACCGATCATATTTGGGACAAAACTCTTGTGGCCAGGAGCATCTAAAATGGTGAAATGTTTCTTTTCTGTTTCAAAATAGGCACGACCCACTTCTACTGTTTTACCCTTGTCTCGTTCTTCCTGGTTTGTATCTAAGGCCCAGGACAAATACCAAGTTTCTCTGTTTTTTTCTTTAGCTTCTCTCTCATATTTCTCAAGTGTCCTTTTGTCAACCATTCCTGTCAAAAACATTATTTGTCCTCCAATGGTTGACTTTCCAGCATCTACGTGCCCAATGAATACCACATTTACGTGTTCTTTTTTAGGAGCACCTGAGGGCACCATCACAGATTTAGATTTTCTCACTTCCTCTTTCTCCATCATTTCCTGGCCACTTTCTTCTGGGGGACCCGAATCTCCCAAGGAACTACCCCCTGGTTCAGCTTCACTTACTTCTTTATCGTGCTCCCATGACTCTTCTAGGATCATCTCCACCTCTCCATTTTCTACAACAGGTTCTGAAAGTTCCATGGTAACGGCTGAATTGGAACCTTCACGCAACACTAACTGTTCCTCTTTGGAATGTTCCACAGGTGCCCCCCGTCCCAGCCTTTTACCTTGAGGGTCGCCTGCGTCGGTGCAGGTTTCATCGATGCTGGTGATGTCGGCCGCGGGGGTCTGCGGCTGAGCCGGGCCCCGCAGAAAGGACGGCACGAACTCCGCGGCGTGTACGTTAGGCACGAAGGGTTTGGCGTTGACGTTGAGCTGACGGCTGAAGGCCGAGCTGAGATGCTCCCGCTGAGCCTCGGCCACCACCGAGGAAGCTCGGTCTCCGCTCGGGGCCGAACCCGGGGCTTCCATGTCCACCTGGTCCCAGCAGTCGGGCGCCGAGTCGCTGCTGCTGCTGCCGGGATCCATGGTCTGAGGACCTGATGGGCGGCGGGGAGGGAGCGGGGTTAACACGCCAGAAAGAGCGCGCTACGCTGCAGGGGGGTAAGGCTGCTAGAGTGAAGGGCCAAGGGGGAGCTACACGAACCTTAGTGGCAGCGCCGCGGCAGCTAACTCCCAACACTGCATTCGCAACTGCGGCAGCAGCAGCAGATATGGCGGATCAACCCTCTCCTCCTGTGTGTGAGCGGATCTCCTCCCCCAAACCCCAACCACTTCCGACTCCTCCACCGCCGACCCAACGCGGGGCGTGGATTGACCCCTCGCTGCCATCCGTACTCTCGGCCTCCTTAGTGCTCAGCCATGGGCCAAGTATAAAAGTAAGATTTGTAAAACGAAATTTTCCATTCATTTTTGTTCACACGATTTGGGAGAGCAATTTGACAATGTAATGATCAGGCCTAGACTGGCACACCTGATTTACAATTCTACCCCAAGATCCAAGTAAAAAAGCGAGAATTGCTATTGAACAAAAATGGAGGCAGGAGATGGGTTAACTATCCAGAAACCCAGCAACCAAAGGAAGAAATTAGTAGAGAAGCACTCGTGAAATACATGAAGATGCAGCTGAACCCAGGAAATGAGACTTAAGACCACTCAATTCGAAACCCAGAAACTTTTTGATTTTCCATCTTCCAGAGGACCTCCACAACCATCTTGCTGTGATGGCTTCTGTGGTGTAAGGGTGGGGTCATAACTTGTTTTCACGTGAAGCACTGTGGCTGTGTGTGTGGAAGGAATGCCGAAGGAGAACCTCGTTCCAGCAAAGCTGCCCAACTTAGAGCTTTTCTGCAGTTGCCTGAGCAATGGCTACCCTAGAATGCTGTGATGGTTCACACAGGCAAGCCCTGGACTCAAATCACTTGTATTCTAACCAACTGTATTCTGAGCATACCTGCCCCACTCACAAGCATCTCTCCACCTCTCCAGAGTACACCGTGGGTCCATAGGCTTTCTTGCCACATCTTGAAGGCTTGGAACCCTACTCACCGCCTATGTTGCTGGTACTGGATTTGTCTAAGAACAAATCAGTATCATGTTGGAACCTTCCTCAGTTAGTGGTAATAACAGGGGGCTGTGGATATCAGCCTAATTGAACTAATTAAGACCTCTGAGATGAACAAAGTCCATAGACACTAATCAATAGAATCTCACCCTCAGACAGAGTTTATAACATTTGAGCCAAAGCCTAGAAGAGCTAGTCTGTAGATTATCTTAATTTAGATAGAACTGAAGTAAAAAAAAATCTTGGGAAAATACAGTTTGCTAGTACAAGATAAGATCATACAGTTGGATATTAAATAAATCCAACAGGTTCAAAATACTTTAAAAACTGGTGACTGATTTATAACTTAACCATTTTGTTCTCCAGACTTTAGGAGTAGAAAAAAATGTCCTATGTCTAACAGACTTGGACCCTTGATGGTTTGGCCTGTGCCTGCCACTATTTTACTAGTTCTGTGTTGTTCCCAAGCCATTAAATATCAAACCCTTCATTCTTTTTGCCTCTGGTAATAGCTTAATTATTTGTTGTCACATAGAGTGTGCACACTTATTCACAACGAATTGGAAGAACTGAGAGGTTAAATGTGCAGAGACCCTTGGACAATATACATGTGCTAGAGCCTTCCTTGGGCATTCTGTACACCTATGATAGACTTAATAAAATGTCTGGGAGAACTTGTCAAGCAAGGTTTAGGCGGTTGTGTTCACATAAGGTTAGGACTAGCAAGGAAGCAGGACAGACCTGGGATGTTTCCTTCACCTGGGTCAATTGCACTGATCATGAGAATGTTAACATGACTACTACTTAGTAACATCTCTATCAGAGAACAGAGGATGATTCACCTCTAAAACCTTAAAGAAGAAATGAGAAATAGTGAGAAGATAGCTTCACAAGTCATCATTCTTGGGGCTCAGTGGGGAGGCAGGTCCATCCGAGAGAGAAACATTAACAAGGGTTTATTCATGGAAACTAATCTTGGACAAAATTTATTTGGTTTGTGTGATAGGGTGAATGTCTCAAGTTTATCTGCCTAGAACTTTGAAAGAGTTCATCAATAAGTGAGATAATTGTCTTCACCAAAGATTTCTTGTGGAGTATTCTTTTGTTGTTGTTGTTGATTTAAGTGCAGGCAGTATCTGGCCATTGCCTAATTGTTTCTCCTTATTTTTTTGTGAAATATAGCACAAATATAGAAAATTGCATAACACAAAATTATTGTTTATTGATTTAGAAGGGAAACATACTTGTAGCCACCACACAAACCAATGATAAGAAATTTGCTGGCCAACCCATAAGGCTTTTCAGTACCCTGTCCAGTCACAATCCACTCCCTCTCTCCATAAGTGTAACCACTATCCTGACATTTATGATTTATTCATTATTTCCTGTATAGTTTTATCACACTAATGTATACTCAAACACTACAGTTCAATTTTACCCAGCTTTTTTGATACTTCTTTTAAGTTTCAATCTACAGGTTCCCAACCTATCCTCCCTTTTTTCATGTCATTTATTCATTGAAGAAAATGGATGTTGAGACTTGTAGAGTTTTCTACATTCTTGAGTTTGTTGATTGTATCTTTATAGTATAGTTTAGAATATTTTTCTCTATTTCTTGTATATCAATAACTAGATCTATGAGCTTGCACTATAGGTGCAGCTTTTAGCATTTTAGCAAAGAGGCATATAAGATCAGTTTGTGACTCATTTTACACTTAGCAGAAATTAATGATGAGGGCAGCCCTAGTGGCTCAGCAGTTTAGCGCCACCTTCAGCCCAAGGCTCTCTCTCTGTGTGTGTCTCTCATGAATAAATAAAATCTTAAAAAACAAACAAACAAAAAAAAAGATTAATGATGATTGTGTAGAAACATTATATCATTAGGGATTGCAAAATTGTGATCATACACTTCTGTCATTTCTTATTAACTGGAATATAGCTTTAAAACCATCTTCTTTCAACAATTCTGTTACTTTGAGGTATAAATTGTAAAGGAAACACAGGGAAGTGATTATTTCTCTTTGAGAGTTTTCAAAATAATTTGAGTGCCTATAATCCTTCACAGATGATAAATAAGGATATTTCAAAAGAATATGAATTATTGGATTTACATATACTTGATGTGTTTTAAACAATCTTTCTTAATATACTAATTAGTTTATTATCTTGTATGACAATGTATATCAGACCTATTTTACACATTTCTTTTTTAAAGATTTTGTTTATTTATTTATTCATGAGAGACAGAGAGCGAGAGAGAGAGAGAGAGAGAGAGAGAGAGGCAGAGACACAGGCAGGGGGAGAAGCAGGCTCCATGCAGGGAGCCTGATGTGGGACTCGATCCTGGGTCTCCAGGATCAGGCCCTGGGTTGAAGGTGGCGTTAAACTGCTGAGCCACCTGGGCTGCCCTACACATTTCTATTAAACCAAGAATACTGGTTGTCAATGATAACAGGGATAATAAAATTAAAAAATAAAATACTCATTTGACTTACCCCATTTATACATATAGTAACCTCAGTACTATCAACACCAATATGATTAGAGAAAACAGATTTTTTTCATAAGCTCTCCATGTTCTCATCCAGTACATTACAGTTAAACTACATCTAGTATAACTAGATGATAACTCACTTTTGTTGAGTGTTTTTTAGTGGCAGGTCATATTTCAATTATTTTCTATGGATTCTCTCATTTCATTTTTCCCTACCACTCTGTGAAGAAGATAATCTTAAATCACTCTCTATTACAGATAAAAAATGGATGTTTAGAGAGGCTGAGTGAATTATTCAAGGTTACATAGCTAGTAAATAGTGAGTCCACTATTTAAGCTAGTAAATAGTGAGTCCACTCTTTACTAGTGAACTTTATTAATAGTGGTGTTCAGACATGGACAAAAAGATTCTAAGGAAAAAAAAAGATTCTAAGGCCATACTGACTTGTAGCATCTATTATATATTAAGAAAGGGATCAGAAGATTTGATGGGTATAAATCACAAATGGAGGAAGTGAATAAAGTCTTAGGATTATCTGAAGACAATGGAAATATGGATGAATTTAAAAAGGAAAGGATAATTCAGTTGCATTCTTTTATTAGGACTAATGTTTTCTTCCTGAAGTAAGAGATTACCCTGTGGAGATTCTGAGGGAAGATTGTAATAAGAAAAATGAGAAATGGGGCAAGATATAGAATAGATTTTTGGAGTATAGGTGAGGTGGCTGACTTGGGAGTAGTAGAATTATTGTTTTAAGAATTCCAATTAAACAAAAGCAGTTTAGACTGAAAAACATAATACAGTACTCCAGGTTTGGAGATTTTCCTTTTCCCCCAATATACATCTAGCATCATTGAGCAGCCTAGAACACAAGCTAAATTTTAAGTTTCATCCAGGAATGAGGAATAGTAGTATGAGATGGGCTAAAAGGAGAACAAGAAAATATCAAGGGGCTAATGAACACAGGGTTAAGAAGACTGTGTTGGATGCCTTATATTGGTTCTCTCAGGATATCTTTGATTTCTGTCAAAAATTTTACCTCTCTATACTAAAGAAAATGCAAAGTTTAAGTCTCCATTTCCTATAGTTTTTGCTACCACGGTTCCCAATACATTTTACCTTCTGTCAATCTGATGAACAGTGATCAGATTTACTTTAAAGCCAATTTAAATGTAGAGAGTTGTGGAGTAAAGCAGGCTTGATTTGGAGGTATGCATCCGGCTGAAGAAGTATCTTCCCTAGGATAACAACTCTGGTAGACTTTCCTGCCTCCAGGTAGGCAACTAAAAGCACTATGCCTAAAGCCAAAAGTTTTACTGAAAATATACTGATTTCCACACTCCTCAACTGTGGCAACAATGACAACTCATATTGGGGGCCAATTCTGATGTATGTAATCATCGTTCTGAGACTCCACGAATAGACCAAAATCTCCAGGCCCTAGAAAGACAATATTTAAAAGCCTCTAACTCCCCAATTAATCCCTGTGCTATTAACATAGAGTGTTTTCTATTAACAGCAACTGAACACTGACTAGTAGAAGTGTGAAAAAAGTTGAGGTTCAAATTCAAGGCCTGGCATTTCAAACTATTTACTCTGTTAAATTTCTTTAACCAATCTGTGCCTCAGTTTCCTTAGATATGTGGAGATGAATCCATATTCACATGGTCACACTGGGGTGCTAGGTGCAAGGATGCATGGCAGGTACAAAGAACCACAGCGTCTGAAATTACAGGATACTTTAGCAGCTTCATTATTCCTCAAACACTACTACTATAGTAAAATGTGGCAAAGCAACATCAATCATGATTGAAGTGCCTGATAGCCAAGCCTGGGGGTATGCACAGAGAAAATAGACTAATTTTAAAGTTAAAATGGGAAAAATGTATTTCCATTCTAAGGCATTCCCAATTGCCTGCACTGTCCACACCATACACTCTGAGAAGTTATTCATCCAATGTTCCAATACTAGGTAAGAACAGAAGTACAAAACCAAAGATGATGAAGTAATCCTGTTACATTTAGAAAAATTTGCACACAATTAAGGGGAACGTGAAAAACTCCAAACACAGAGATTATTTACACTCAACATTGTTCAATTTGATGAGTACCAAAATGCTGTAGGAAAATTCAAGGAAGCATACGTATAGTAAATATAATTATGGGACATCATGGTGATATTAGTTAACACTAATCAAGAAACTATGAGTGCGTATATATATATATATATATATATACATAAATATACATAAATATAAAATAAAACATGCTTAAGGAAATATGCCCACCTTAAGGTTATGTAAAATAATATGTCAATTATATTGCAATAAAAACAGAAAAATGTCAATTATATCAATAAAAAACAAATAATAAAGTATGGGTAATTAAACTCAGCTAGAACTGAGTTGCCCAATAGCCAACTGCTGGAGTAGCCCTCCCAGGAGGTAGTCAAATCTGGGGGTTAAAAGGAGAAAAAAGGATCCTTATATGCTAACACGATGGCCAACTGAATCCTGGCTATAATCCAGTGATTCATGTGTAAGTATTACTGCCGTCTCTAAGAGTACTGGGATAGGTTGAAGGTGTTGTCTAATTCCCCCACATTTAATCCAACACTTCTTATATGCAGCCTGTATTCAAGCAATTGTGGGTACCAAAAATTCACACAACCAGACGTTGTATGATTTATAATGTTCTAGCAATCTTCTGTGGAACTCATTTCACACAGACACAGGAGAGCAAGCTAGCTCTTAGCCCCATGTTAGAAATTGGAAAGTTGAAGTTTGAGGAAACGGAGGCTTGTCACCAAAGGGCCTTTGACGTGACCAAGGTCAAACACTCAGCCTTCAACATGCACAGCCATAACTGGAAAAGCCACTGGATGAAGAAGCAGAATAAAGACATTTGTTGATTTGCTGACAAACTACTTCCATAGGAGTGCTGGGACGGTAATAAGGAGGAGCTGTGTTAGGGAAAGAAGAAATCTGGGCTCTGCAGGGTTCTGGGAATTACAGCAATAGCAGATGATGGCACAGGTGAGCACGGAGAAAACAGTGTGAGTGAGGCTTAATGGCCATGTGAGGAAATGAATTTTGGAAGCCAAAAGATAATCAGATCCATGAGTTGAGGTCACTTGTCCCTGACCACGCCCCCGTCAAAGTAGAAATTTCCAATGAAGAAGAGTGAGTGATCAATTTTCTGATCCTAGGGTAGCACTACTCGAAAAACACCAAAGAGAGCAAAGGGGTCATGTCAGCCTCAAACATCTGCTGGAGGTGGCGGGCACAGTACTGTAATGTTATGACAAAACAATCAAGTATGCTATCAATACACCTCACTCAGTTGTTTGACATACTTTCAGCACACATTTACTAAGCACCTGCTGTGTGCTTGCCCCTGTGTAGGCAGATTCAGATGGAGTCTGCATCACTTAGGGACAAACTGAGTGTCAGCAAGAATAATAACTAAGATGGACCTAAACACATCAACATTGAGTCCATAGTGATTCTAAAGAAACAAAGACCTCATAGTCACCATTATTAAATGCTGGGACGTAAATTCATTATTTTGAAATTGGGTGAGCAGAGGCAAATAATGAAACAATCATCCCATGTTTGGCATATGAAGTGTAACGCTGGTTCCCAAAGAGTGGATGAGGGAAGTTGCTCATCAGAGAAGAATTCCATGTAATACATAAAGAAGAGAAGGGTACATAGAATTAAAATATCTCAATTTTAAGCCTCAAAGGGCGCCAGCGCCCCATGCTGGCATTATAAAAAGAGAGAGAGCCAACCAATCTGTGCCTCCCGAGAGAAACCTGCAACACTGCCTCTGCCTCACACTTGCCAAAATATGCAGACTAGATCAGAAGAAGGCTCTAGCTCTAAATCCCTGTCACAAATGGCAGGATTTCCTTCTTTCTGATGACTGAATTAACATCCCACTGCACATATGTCCTTCTTCTCAAGAAACAGAATCTTCCACAGAAGACACCTACATATGGCCCATCGAGTTCCGTGGGCAGAGCTGGGTCACATGGCCACCACCATTAGGTGTAGAGGAGGCTGGACGTACCATCACCCGGCAAAGGGGAATGGGATAGCCATGACTGCACTGGGATCGGGCAGGATGCATTTTTAAACAAAACCAGTTTTTCTTACAATAGGACATTGGTAGGAAAGACTGTTGGGCCAGAGATCAACAAATCCAGTGAGAAGGAGAGGCAGAGCTCCTAGGATCAAAAACACGCTCCATGGTAAGGATTGAATATGCACGGAAGGGGATAAATTCACGAAGATTAGCCACAAACTGTTTCCAGGCACTTTCATAACTGTCCTTTCATGTTCTGTCCTTCCAATAATCCTATGACACAGGTAACCAGCATCAATCTCCTTGTTATGCATGAGGGACCACAAACTCCTAGAGAAGAGGTGGAGTGGCTTGTTTGGGGTTCTGATTATTGCCTCTATGGCACATTACTTTCCCTCTATCCTGGATCATCGTTCGACCTCTGACTTACTACATTAACTAAGGGAAACATAAACAGGGGAAGGGACACACTTTTAATTCTGGCCACTTCTCTGATGATGGAAGATGGTGGCACAAATGGGGCTGACAGGGTGTCTCAGCACTGATCCTGCCTGTTTTGGGCTAAGTTGTGTGCCCTCCGAATTCCTATATTAAAACGTTTACCCCCAGGACCTCAGAATATGACTGTACTTGAAGATTGGGCTTTTGTTTTTGTTTTCTAAAGATTTTTATTTATTTATTCATGAGAGACACACAGAGAGAGAGGCAGAGACACAGGCAGAGGGAGAAGCAGGCTCCCCATAGGGAGCCCGATGCGGGACTCGATCCCGGGACATGGGACATGGGATCATGCCCTGAGCCGAAGGCAGACACTCAACCTCTGAGCCACCCAGGCATCCCAAAGATTGGGCTTTTGAATACGGGATTGGGTTAAAATGAAGCTGTTAGGGTGGCCCCTACTCCAATCTGACTGGCGTCCTTCTGAGAAGAGGAGATTAGGGCACACGCAAAAAAACAAAAAAAAAAACAAAAAAACAAAAAAAAACAGCGGTGTGTGAACACAGAAGGACGACATGTGAAGAGGCATCTAAGAGGGTGTCCATGTGCAAGGCAAGGAGCGAGGCTTCAGGGGAACGTGAGCCATATGGGTACCTTGATCTTGGAACCTCCTAACTCTGGAACTGTGAGAAAATAAACTTATGTTCCTAAAGCCACCCAGCAGGTGACATTTTGTTGTGGCAGCTCTTGTAAACTAATACACTACCCCACACTATCCCTGCTGCCCATTCTGCACAGCCTGATCAAAGGTGATATGTGGGGTCATGTGAACTCAACCATGCACTGACACAGGAAGAGTTCGAGGCCTGCCACGCTACTAGGGAAACTGTCTTAGAGTCTTAGCAATCCTACCATACTCAGAGGTAGCTGCCACACTGGTCGTGTTGCCAGCACATCCCACCATAATTACAAAGAATGCATCTGATGTGCATTTGGTTCCACGTGCCTCTGTCATGACGTCAGAGGCCTGCCGGTGTCCTGCCGGAACATGAAAGAAAGTTCCTGGAAGGCCTTTCTCTTACACCCCACACTCCACTTCATGCCAATAATAGGTTGCCATTCACAAAAGCAAAGAATTGTTCTTTTTTTATGTCAGCTTTGCTCCCCCTACCGAGTTTTACCCCATGCCAGAGGGTTGTGACTCAGTTCTCCTCTGTCCTTAATGCCCATCCTTTCAGACTTGTGTTTCCTGAGATGAGGATCCTGCCAACCGAACACTATTCTCTAGTTAGGTAGATGCATGTGGCTCAATGCTATTTGTAGACTGACGAGTTCTTGTTGTGTGAGTCTGTTCTGAAGAGTACTGGGGAGAGGAAAATTCCCCTTATTTTTTTTAAAGATTTATTTATTTATTTATTATTCATGATAGACACACACACACACACACGGAGAGAGAGAGAGAGAGAGAGAGAGAGGCAGAGACACAGGAGGAGGGAGAAGCAGGCTCCATGCCGGGAGCCCGATGCGGGACTCCATCCCGGGACTCCAGGATCGTGCCCTGGGCCAAAGGCAGGCACCAAACCACTGAGCCACCCAGGGATCCCCAGAAATTCCCCTTATTAAAGCAACTCAGGACTTAGTCTTTGGATGTTTTAAAAATATTCCATTAAATTTCTACCAATGTTTTCATATGCCATGAGAAACTCGACTGAGACATCATAATCCTGCAGACTCACCTGTTGACATGTGACGTTTCCTCTTTTCTCTGAAAGCGTATTGTAGACTTACTCGACCCTTCCTAGAAAATCAAGGCACTGAAGGTAAGAAACATACCTGCTCATAGTAGATCCTTGTAGGCGAGTAAGAGCAAGGGCACAGGAGGATGCCTTACCATTATTAATTCTATTATTATCCTCTTGATGGTTCCATGCCTGCCTATTGGTTATAAAATCTGTCTTGCAATAGATGAAGCAAACCCCGTCAGATACCCAAATGAGAAAGGAGGAATAGTGTGGTGGCTGGGTGCTGTCTCTGTCAATTATATTGGGTGCATATCAGAAAAGAGTCACCTGGTGTGAGAGAGACAGTGAACAGGTTGTGTCCCAAACCCCGAACCTGGGAAAAAACAATGTTTGTTTGTTTGTTTGTTTGTTTGTTTTCTTTCCCATAGGAGATGGCTGAGTTCCTTTGATGAAGAGTTAGAAAAGAGCGTACAATTTCTCTGCTCTGATCTTGAAGTAATTCATCCACTAAGAAAAGAAACCTGACCATCAGATGTCTCAGAAACCAGTCTCGATAATTCCTTATTTCATCTTGAATAGAGAATGAGGGTTCTGTGATGAAAACCCCTTTTAGTTCTTTTCTGTCTCACAGAATTGAGAACATCTCACTCACTCACTTATTCCAACAATACATCTTTGACTGGCAGAGTTGTCAGGGAAGGGGACTCTTACTCGATCTTTGCCTAAACTCACCCCTAAATTATCGGAGGTGTGCCTGAAAAGGTGTGCAGTGACTTATGCACATGCCTACAGTGGGATACCAAAGGTCAGTTCCAAATCTTTCTTGCCAACCCAAAAGCAGATGGAAATCTTGTTATTTCTAACCTTTAAAGTGTCTTTAGGATACATGCTACAAGATGGTCAACCTTGAAAACATTATACTAGGTGAAATAACCCAGACACAAGCAGACACATATCTTAGGCTTTTTACACAGATTTGGAATGTGTAAAAGAGGCAAAATGATAGAAGTTGAAAGTAGGGTAGAGGATACCACGGACTAGGTGGGAAGAGTAGAGAGGGGGTTATTGATCAATGTGCACCCAGTGTCTGTTTCAGTAGTAACAAGTTTGACAAGAGTGGTGACAGTTGCACAAGACTGTGAACCTAACTAATGCCACTAAGTTGTACATTTAAAATGATGAAAGTGACCATTTCACACTCTACATATGTTTGTATAACAACAAAAAACTTTTATTTTTTTATTTTTTATTTTGTTAATAAAATAATTTTTATTGGTGTTCAATTTACCAACATACAGAATAACACCCAGTGCTCATCCCGTCAAGTGTCCCCCTCAGTGCCCGTCACACACTCACCCCCGCCCTCCTCCCCTTCCACCACCCCCAGTTCGTTTCCCAGAGTTAGGAGGCTTTATGTTCTGTCTCCCTCTCTGATATTTCCCACACATTTCTTCTCCCTTCCCCTATATTGCCTTTCACTATTATTTATATTCCCCAAATGAATGAGAACATACACTGTTTGTCCTTCTCCGATTGACTCACTTCACTCAGCATAATACCCTCCAGTTCCATCCACGTTGAAGCAAATGGCGGGTATTTGTTGTTTCTAATGGCTGAGTAATATTCCATTGTATACATAAACCACATCTTCTTTATCCATTCATCTTTCGATGGACACCGAGGCTCCTTCCACAGTTTGGCTATTGTGGCCATTGCTGCTAGAAACATCGGGGTGCAGGTGTCCCGGCGTTTCATTGCATCTGAATCTTTGGGGTAAATCCCCAACAGTGCAATTGCTGGGTCGTAGGGCAGGTCTATTTTTAACTCTTTGAGGAACCTCCACACAGTTTTCCAGAGTGGCTGCGCCAGTTCACATTCCCACCAACAGGGTAAGAGGGTTCCCTTTTCTCCGCATCCTCTCCAACATTTGTGGTTTCCTGCCTTGTTAATTTGCCCCACTCTCACCGGTGTGAGGTGGTATCCCATTGTGGTTTTGATTTGTATTCCCCTGATGGCAAGTGATGCAGAGCATTTTCTCATGTGCATGTTGGCCATGTCTACGTCTTCCTCTGTGAGATTTCTGTTCATGTCTTTTGCCCATTTCATGATTGGATTGTTTGTTTCTTTGCTGTTGAGTTGAATACGTTCTGTATAGATCTTGGAAACTAGCCCTTTATCTGATATGTCATTTGCAAATATCTTCTCCCATTCTGTCCGTTGTCTTTTAGTTTTGTTGACTGTATCCTTTGCTGTGCAAAAGCTTCTTATCTTGATGAAGTCCCAATAGTTCATTTTTGCTTCTGTTTCTTTTGCCTTCGTGGATGTATCTTGCAAGAAGTTACTGTGGCCAAGTTCAAAAAGGGTGTTGCCTGTGTTCTCCTCTAGGATTTTGATGGACTCTTGTCTCACACTTAGATCTTTCATCCATTTTGAGTTTATCTTTGTGTATGGTGAAAGAGAGTGGTCTGGTTTCATTCTTCTGCATGCGGATGTCCAATTTTCCCAGCACCATTTATTGAAGAGACTGTCTTTCTTCCAATGGATAGTCTTTCCTCCTTTATCGAATATTAGTTGGCCATAAAGTTCAGGGTCCACTTCTGGGTTCTCTATTCTGTTCCATTGATCTATGTGTCTGTTTTTGTGCCAGTACCACACCGTCTTGATGACCACAGCTTTGTAGTACAACCTGAAATCTGGCATTGTGATGCCCCCAGATATGGTTTTCTTTTTTAAAATTCCCCTGGCTATTCGGGGTCTTTTCTGATTCCACACAAATCTTAAAATAATTTGTTCTAACTCTCTGAAGAAAGTCCATGGTATTTTGATAGGGATTGCATTAAACATGTAAATTGCCCTGGGTAACATTGACATTTTCACAATATTAATTCTGCCAATCCATGAGCATGGAATATTTTTGCATCTCTTTGTGTCTTTCTCAATTTCTTTCAGAAGTGTTCTATAGTTTTTAGGGTATAGATCCTTTACTTCTTTGGTGAGGTTTATTCCTAGGTATCTTATGCTTTTGGGTGCAATTGTAAATGGGATTGACTCCTGAATTTCTCTTTCCTCAGTCTCATTGTTAGTGTATAGAAATGCCATTGATTTCTGGGCATTGATTTTGTATCCTGCCACGCTACCAAATTGCTGTATGAGTTCTATCAATCTTGGGGTGGAGGCTTTTGGGTTTTCTATGTAGAGTATCATGTCATCAGCAAAGAGGGAGAGTTTGACTTCTTCTTTGCCAATTTGAATGCCTTTAATGTCTTTTTGTTGTCTGATTGCTGAGGCTAGGACTTCCAATACTATGTTGAGTAGCAGTGGTGAGAGTGGACATCCCTGTCTTGTTCCTGATCTTAGGGGAAAGGCTCCCAGTGCTTCCCCATTGAGAATGATATTTGCTGTGGGCTTTTCGTAGATGGCTTTTAAGATGTCGAGGAAAGTTAACAAAAAACTTTTAGGGCTTTGGATCAGGAGGCAGAAGTGTCTCTTGAGGGCCAGAGGCAGCCCTCTAGAAGGGATACCTAAGTCTGTCTCTGGATAATGATTGCAGAGCCCAGACAGAGTGTCCAGTATCCAGCAAGGGCGCCATAGGTAAAAGCTGCTGCTTAAACCATCGCCTGTCCTTTTCCTTCTATGCACGAGTTGTGTCTCTGAGGTCCCACGGACAAACCTATGCACCTGTCGGCCTTCTGCTTGCCCTTTCCCTGAACTTTTCTCTCTCCTCTCCCTCCATTCTGCTGGTTCCGATATGCTGTTACACTCAACTGTAGAATTCGTAATGTCAGCAATTGTATTTTCTAGCTTTCCATTTTTCAGTGTATCCATTTGATTGATTTTGAAATTCTAGCGTTCCGATGAAATCTCAAGTTTGCAATCCATAGTCTTGAACATATTAATCATAATGATTTCACAGCCCGCATCTAATAAGTATGCCATTGGGGGTATTCTGGGGATGTTTTTCTCTTCCTCTTTCTCTTCATCTGGTTCTTGATATGTCTGGTGGTTTAATGAAGTGTCAGGCATTCTTTATGGAAAAGTTGATGCTTGTCCCTCCATAGAAGTTTCACCTTCTCCCTGGCAAGCATCCAGTGTAGAGGCAATGACATCAATCCAGACAGTGGCTGAGCTGACTCACAGGTGCTCAGGGCTTTATATGATTTAGACTACCTCAGGTATTCCCCCCTCCCAGATGGCAGCACTTGAGGGGTCCCAGGAACTGGGGTGTTCCTGAGGGCGCTGGTAAGTTCTGCACTCATCTTTTTTACTTCCCTAAACCCTGGGACTGCTGAGAAATCTGTTGAGACTTTTAACAGCTGTCTGCTCAGCTTCAGAGTCGCATGCCCTATGCAGCTTTGGTACAGACAAATGCCTCCAGGGAGAAAACCACCCAATGCAGGCATCACATCTGGCTGCCTTTCTTCTTCTTAAGGTCTTGACTTCTCAAATATTGACTGCTTTGTAAGTTGAACTCCAAGTTTTGTCTCCCTAGCCCCATGAGTTTTCTGAGGAGCTGCTGTCTTCTCTCACTTAGTGGCTGCTTTGTCTATAGAATGATGCCCTGTCACTCAGGGTAGTGCGGCCTTCAGGCCTTCTCCCCGAGGGAGAAAAGGAGCACAAGATTGTTGCATTCCCCTGCACAGCTTCCCTACTCTCCAGATTCCTGTACCCTGATGTGCTGGGCAGAGAAGACGTTCTCTGATGCCTTCAAGCAAGGTCTGGTTCCCCCTCTCCCTGCCTTTACCCAGATTTTGGTTTTTCTCTGTGAGGTAATAGGACTGCAACAAGCTCTTTCTTCAGGACCATAGGTGGAAGCGGAAATGATCCAAAGATGATTTTTAAGTTTATTTCCAGTCGTTTTTTAAAGTCTAAAATAAATATGCAAATCCAGCTCTAAACTACATTCCAAAAGGATATTAATATCAGAGGCTTGTCCCACCAGGTATCAGTAGAATGCTGGGGTTTGAAAGATACATTTTGGCAAAGCAAAACTACAAAATCATCAAGGAAAAAAGTGTGACCTAACAATTTTTTCTACAATCAATCTGTCATTGAAGTTTAAAAACAATAGGCAGAAGATTGTAAGCATGTGCTAGTGCTAATTCAGGGATGTTTATTCTAAGTTTATTCTCTGCCTTCAGGAATTTGGTATGGTATGAACTCAGTCAATAATAAAATAGAAAACCTGAGGCAAATTGGGGCTGTTATTGATAAGTAAATCTTCATAGAACTAACAAATCAAGTGAAATTGATGTGAATAAAACTAACATTTTTAAGGCAAACATGGAGGGATGGAAAGAGGGGGGAAGGATTTTCTGTTTCTTTGATCATAGCCAGGCATTAATAAAGAACGTCTAAAGGACAGGAGATTAGGAGCATTGCAGAGAATCCTACTTATAAAAATACCAAAAGAACTTTTGGTTTGTGGGGATGATAGAATAGACTCACTTCTTCCTGCTCCTACCCTCCAAATTAAAATGATTTCCTTGGAAATATTTCAACAAATCATTACAAAAAGGCTGTAACCGGTGGAAAGGAAAAGGTGGTCTAGCTAGGAACCTAAGGATTTGAATATCTACGCTGTGGTGGATTCCCTGACCTTTGTTTTTACCGCTGTCTAGTCTTGACTCAAGTTCCAGTGATGTGCAACAAAGAAATGCCAATTCTCATGGAAAAGCAGAGGAAGACAGTAGAAACAATTAAAGTACATAGACACACACACAAAAGCAGAGCCTGCTTTCAATGGGTGAACATCAGGAAAAATGGGAGCTCGACTGTGACATAAAGGAGAGATGGACACACAATAGAAGCACCAAGAGGAACTATCTACAGCATTTGCAAGAGCTAGTCCTCGCCTTGGGGGTGGGGCACGTCAACCCACTCTGCCCCCCAAAATGAAGGGGACAGCAGGATCCACCTTCCCAAAGCAGCACCTATAGCTGCTTCTCAGAGGCCTTATCCGTCCCCCTCCCCCCCCCCACACACACTTCTCAAGATTACTGCAGGTGTGCCTCAGCACCTGCACAGGGGACTCCAGTAGGCTCCATGTCTCCTAGGTGTCTATTCAATGGTGGAAGGTGATCCAAGGCCAGCATCTCCCTATACTCCAGTCAACAGAAAGTTTCCAACTAGTTATGGTGGCTCATGGCATTCTGCCCTGCTAAACAACACCAGGTCAGGCACTTGCAGTTCCTCCACTCATTGGCAGAAAGCAACTAGGTCTGGTATTTGCACCAGAGGTGAACTAGTTTGGGGGTGCCTCCACACTCCACCCAGCAGCAGATGACCTGGCAGATGCCTCCCTCCCCAGGGTATACTGGCAGATACAGAGTAGGAAAGCCAGTGGTACTGGGTGACTGAAAAACAGGCAAGGGGGAAATGCTCTACATCCCTTAGATCCTGAATCCCATATCCCCCTCTAATGACACCCTATGGCCCACGGAAGCATTTTCTGCTACCACGGGCATCTCTGGCAATCACCCATCAGAAAAGCAGGTGGACTCAGATCAGTGTGGTTCAGAATGCATTGCAAGAGCTCATGAAACTAAGTGACTATGGAATTACAGCCCACCAAAGTAGGCCAGAACAGACAGGCCAAACCTTAAAACAGGGCAACTTACTATGAAAGGATCAAGAGTCTTTTTGTGGCATATCCAATATGTGCAGGTCAATGATAAAAAAAATCATTCTCCCTGTGTAGAACCAGTGAAGTCAAGACTTAAATGAGAAAAGACAATCCCCGACAACCATAGAGATGAATCAGATGTGGGGACTAGTTTGCAACGATTTTAAAGTAGCCAATATAAAATTTCTTGAAGGAGTAATTATGGATTACTGTGAAATTAAAAAAAAAAAGATAGCAAACCTTTGCCAAGTCACAGAAATGTTATAAAATGTACCAAATGGGAATTAAATATTTAAAAAATAGAATAAGGAAAATAAAAAACTTGCTGGTTGGAATCCATTGTGGAATGTAGATATGACAGAAGATGAAATCAGTGAACTTGAGGACAGATCAACAGAACATAGTATTCAGGAAAACGGTACAACAAGCAAACAAACATGAACAGAGAGTTTGGGAGCTATGGGACTAAAGCTGAAGGGCCAACATTTGAATCATCTGAGTTCCAGAAAGAACAAACAGTCAAAGCAATATAGATCCAATTCAGATATGACATAGCAGCTGGAATGATCAGACAGGGAAGATAAGCAACTAAGATAAATATGTTAAGATTTCTAATGGGAAAAGTAGACAACATGCAATAATAGATAGGTAATGGAGGTAGATAGATGGAAACTGTAAAAGTGAACAAATAAGGAATGCCAGGATTCATACTACTGCAATAGCTGTGAAAAATGTCTTTGATGGGATCCTCAGTAGTTGTGACCTGCCCAAGTAAAGAATCCGTGACCTTGAAGAATGGCCAACAAGGACCTCCCAAAGTGAAACGCAAATAGAAAAAAAGATGAAAAAATGCAGAGTAGAAGAACATCCAATATCTGTGGAACAATTTCAAAATATATGACATACACATAATTCGAGTACCAGAAGTGGAAGCAAGAGAAAAAGAGAACAGGAAAAAAATTGAAAAATGATGACTGTGCAATTTCCAAATTACTGATAGGCACTGAATCAGATCCCCAGAAAGCTCACAGGACAGCAAGTTATTAAAACCAGAAAGGCTACCTCATGGACTATAAATTTGAATTAAAGAAAAGGCAAAGAAGGAATCTTGAAGAAAAGAAGACCAAGACACACACACACACACACACTCTCTCCCTCTCTCTCTCTCTCTCTCTCTCCCTCTCTGTCTCTCTCTCTCTCTCTCTCTCTCTCTCAAGAACAACAGGAACAACAACTAGGAAACTTCATTACCCCTAGAGGAACAAGAAAATTACAATGAAGTCCTGTGAGTGATCATGCAAGCAAGAAGAGAGTATAAGGGGACAGTTTAATGTGCCAAAAGAAAAATAATTCACCATCCTAGGATCATTATATATATAGTAAAATATATTCTGTAAAAACGGCAGAGTAAAGAAAAACTTTTTCTCTCAGACAGAAAAATAGAGGAAATTGTCACCATTTATACTGCAAAAAAAAAAATGGAAAAGATTTTATTCAGGAAGAAGAAAAATGGTAAAGGTAAAAAAATTGGATTTTAAAAAAATTTACATTAAAAAGGAAGTGCACCAGAGAAGAAACACAGAAAGGCAAATAAAGTTAATTTTTCATGTTCTTAATAGATTGAAAAGTAACTCGTTTAAATAATAAAATTTATTTTATTCTTGATAAATGGCAAAAAAAAAAAAAAGTTTAAATAATGAGACTTAAGCATAGCCGGTGAGTATTGCAAGGAGTAAGTGAAAAGAATGACAGTCATGTAAAAAAAGGGCAGAAGTATTGTTAAGTTACCTGCTCAGTTTGTCAATAGTGTCATCTGAAGCTGGCCTTACATTAGTTTGCAATGTATATGTAACCTCTAAGGGAAGTTCTAAAATGTTTTTAAACACCTATAATCTATACACTAAGAGGTGCAAAAAAACCTGGCTTTATATAAAACATGCTCAATTAAAACCAGAGAAGGCAGGAAAGTGAGCCTCTTGTAATGAATAGAAAACAGCTACAAACATGGTTGATATCGATGCAAGTATATCAGTATCCACTTTAAATAGGAATGGCGTATAGGGATCCCTGGGTGGCGCAGCGGTTTAGCGCCTGCCTTTGGCCCAGGGCGCGATCCTGGAGACGCGGGATCGAATCCCACGTCGGGCTCCCGGTGCATGGAGCCTGCTTCTCCCTCTGCCTGTGTCTCTGCCTCTCTCTCTCTCTCTCTGTGTGTGTGACTATCATAAATAAATAAAAATTAAAAAAAAAAAAGGAATGGCGTATAAATAGCAATCCAAAGTCAGAGTGGATTTTAGAAATTCACCAGTGTATATTGTCTGCAAGCACCTATTTTTAAGAGAGTGATTCCGAGAGGCTAAATAAAGTAAAGGGATGAAGAAAGACATACCATGCTAACAGTAAGCTAAAGACCTGTGGAGTATTTCTATTAATTTCAAACTGTCAGGGGCATGAAACTCAACAGAAATGACAGAACTGTCACAACTGCGGAAGCCTAAGAAGGTATAAGTACTAAATAGGAGTTAGTATCCTGGATGGGATCTTGGAACTTGAAAAGGCCATTCGAGAAAAGCTGAGACAGTCTGAATAAAGTGTAGTCTTTGGTTAATGATAACACATCAATATCAGTTCATTAATGTTACAGTTGTGCCACATCAACATTAAATGATCGTAATAGGGAATGTGATTGTCGGGTATATGGGAACTGTCTTTACTCTCTTCATAGTAATTCTCTAAGCCTGAAACTGCTTTAAAAAGTAAGATTTCCTTTCAAGAAGCACATTGCTACCATGTTGCAGGAGTTGCAGTCATCTTGAGGCTGTCTGGACAGATGTTTTTAGACATAAAGTGTCAGTGTTTTACAAAGTATACTCAACCCTACTACCACAACAAGGCTGTGGCCAGCAGCAGCCGAATAACTCAAGTGTGGATGGATGAACTTAAAGAGCTTAACGACCATCACAACCCCCACACCCGCGTGGAACCCTTTGGGGATGTGACAGAGAGGAGGCAGCTCCATGCAAAGCTCCAGCGGAAGGATTTCAGGTGTTCTTGGAGAACGTGTACCCAGAATTGCACGTGCCTGATGACAGGCCTGCCTTCTTTGGGATGCTCTGGAACAGAGGACTGAAAGATTACTGCTTTGACTCTAACCCTCCCAGTGAAAACCAAATCGTGGGACGCCAGGTCCTTCTAACCTCTATCATGGAATAGGTCAGAACCAGTTTTTGAATACACGTCCCAGAATGAAATACACTGTGACACCCACCAGCCAGAGGTCTGCATAGCTGTGGACGCAGGAACGGATCTTCTCATCATGCATCTCTGCCAGGAAACTGCCACAGGGAATCAGAAGTTCATCTTGCAGGAGGATGGTTCTTTATTTCACATACAGTCCAATGAATTCGTTCAGGCTGAGAGGAAGGCATTCAGTGACAGTTTCATACCATCCTTATGGGACTGCACGGATTTGGAACATTAGAAATGGCTCTTCAGGGAACACATGTAATAAAGCGTCACTGTACCAACGAGCTCATGGAGGGAGCGGGATGCCCCTGGACTCTGTGTCCAACACAGACTTAGCTGAGTACAGTGAGAGACCTCACCCCAGTGAGAGAGCCCATCCTGGCTGCTCCACTTTTATAAGGAAGTCATTTTGCAGTCTGTGAAAGTGATGTTGGATTTGACAAGCTTTGTACGGATTTTGAAAACTTCAAAATTGCTCCCAAGTACTCTATTCTCAAAGGGTAATCATAAAATGTTAACTCTTGCTATTCAGAGAATTAAAACCTTTAAGTATTTTTCTGTCAATATAAAAAAGATATACTCATAAAACAGTGTTTCAAAAGTTCCCAAAATTGAGTAAGGAAAAATCCCTAACCCAACAACCATATAACTACAGATTCAGAAAAGTGAGTGACCCCCAAATAGGGAAACCCCAACGTAATCCTTGTCAACCCACAACACGTTCGAATTACAGAAACTCAAGTCAAGGAAATAAACAAGAGATGAAGCACAGAGACATGACACAGAAATTTATAGTGGACAGCCAATTCTATTTGGTACTAGATTTTATTCTCAAATTGTGGTGGACAGAAGGATGTGACATGCTAGTTTTTCAAGTTCTTTGTTTTCGGAGATTGTAGTGTACAGTGGTGAATTAATATTCATATACATAGTGATAAGATTATCACTATCAAATCAGTTATCATATACATCACCTCACATAATTATCTTTTTGTGTTGTGAGGAAATTAATATCTACTCTTCTAATAAATTTCAAGTATACAGTACACTATTATTAGGTATAGAATCCCAGAACTTGTTCATCTTATAACTGAACATTTGTGCCCTTTGAGCAATATTTTTCAAGTTCTAAAGAAAGGAACTGATGATTCTAGAATTTCCATCTAGAGATATTATCCTGCATGAATCAAGAGAAAAAGGGCATACTCAGAATAAGGAAATGCACAATAATTTGTCATTTGTAGATGTACCCTTATACAATGGCTTGAAGAAGCTCTCTTCCCCACTCTCGTCCCCCACCAAAAAAAAAAAAAAAAAAAGAAGGAATAACCAAAGAAAAAGTGGTGGTTCAGAAAAGAAAAAAGAAAATGGGTTTGATAAAACGAGGCATAAATAAGGTACACTATCCTTTTTTTCTGGAGGTTGTTAAATTGTGTGTGATGGTTGGAGCAAAAATTAGAATATCTGTTTTGTTTCTTAGTGCATGCAAAGGAATTATTTAAAATTTCAAAGTTAGAAAGGTGAATGGACCTAAATGGATGTAAGGTTTCTATGTATATGCAAAACTATAAAACATAATACTTGTAAATAGGGGTTATACATGTATGTACATTATAATACTTAGAGCAACTGCTAAATTAAGATACAAAGTGATATACTCAAGAACATTCTAAAGGAATCAAAATGGAACTCTCAGACATACTCAAGTAACCCGAGGAGAGCAAAAAATGAAACTCAAGGAGAAAAAGAGGGAGCAACAAAATCCAAAAACTGAAATGGTAGACTGAAGCCATTATGTACGAGTATTTACTTTAAATATAAATTATCTAGTACACAATCAAAGATAGAGATGGGCAGCACTGATGAAAGAAAAGTGACCCAAATATATTCAGTCTATAGGAAATGCATTTTTTTTTACAAGAGAACAAATCTATACCTTTATTTATTTACTTTTCAGTAAGTTTAAATCCTTGAGGGGTACAGCATCACACGTATTCTGTGGCCAATGGCTTTTGCAGGAAGGTTGCTTCAGAATTTGGCATGAACCATGCCATTGTTTCCATGAGCACAAGTTACTTTTCCCCAGATTACTCTGGTTTTGTTTGGTTTGTCATAGGACTTACTGTGTTGTTCTTTGCTTTGTACACATAAGCACATCGCTTGCCTAGATAGAATTCAGTTTCATCTCGAACATAAACACCTTCAATCTTAAGTAGAGCTGTGTGCTCCCTCTGGTTCCGGAGACCCTGTTTATAGCTGGCAAAAATGGCCTTGGACCAAAAGCCTTCCAGACATATTCGTCACTTTAGGAGTCTTGTTCCCAGCAGGCCTCCACAAACTCCAAGATGGTGGAAAAAGAGCAGGAAATGCATTTTAAACACAGCTACACAGATTAAAAGTAAATTGATGGAAAAATAGATCATGCTAACACTAATTATTTAAACAGGAGCAGCTTTTTCAGTATTAAAGAATGTATACTTCAAAGCCATAAAATTACTAGGCACACATGGCATGGCATGATGCACACATGATGGCATAAGTATTTATCCAGCAAGAAGTCATAGCTCTCCTAAACATGTATGTAGTCAGAAGCAAACTACTAAATATGTGAAACAAAAACCTGACAGAGCTGAAAGGAATAATAGACAAATTCATAGTTATAGTTGGGAAATTCAACACTACTGTCAGGAATTCATAACAGTATTTTCTCATTGGATTACAAAGCAAAATCAACTGCATGCTGAATTTCCAAGGCAGATCTATGTCGAATAATTTGCAAATGTTGAGGGATCAACACTCAAAAAGATAGATTATACCAAGTATTGCCATTTGTATTATTGTTACAAGATATTCACCACCACACCCTGAAGTGACTTTCCGTAGTGGGAGTATTATACATCCCTGATGAACTCATGCATGTCCATGTGACTAAGCCTAGTCTATGGCACATATAATTCAAACAGAATGTCTTTTGTGTGTGTGTGTGGGGGGGGAATATATATTTATTGTTTTAATTTTTTTAACATACAGTGTTTTATTAGTTTCAGGGGTACAACACAGTGATTCAAGAATTCTGTACATCACCTGGTGCTCATCATGATACATACACTTCTTAATCCCCATTACCTATTTCACCTGTCCTCCCATCCCCTCCTTTCTGGTAACCATCAGTTTATTCTCTATAATTAAAAGACTGGGGTGCCTGGGTGGCTCAGTTGGTTAAGTGTCTGACTCTTGATTTTTGGCTCAGGTCAGGATCTTACGGTTGTGAGATTTAGCCCTGCATCAGGCTCCACTCTGGGCATGGAGTCTGCTTAAGATTCTCTCCCTCTCTTTCTGTCCCTCCCTCCACACTCACACACACTCTGGATAAAAATAATAATAAGAGACTGTTTCTTGATTTGTCTCTCTCTCTCTCTCCCTCTCTTTTCCCCCCTTTATTCATTTTGTTTCCTAAGTCCCACATATAAGTGAAATCAAATGGTGTGTGTCTTTCTCTGATTGACTTATTTTGCTTAACATTATACTTTCATATATATATATATGTATATATATATATGCTATTTTCTTTACTCATTCATCTATCCATGAACACTTGAACTGCCTTTATAATTTGGCTATTGTAAATATTGCTGCTATAAACATAGGGGTGCATGCATCCCTTTGAATTAGTGTTTTCTTATTCTTTGGGTAGCTCAGTAGTGTGATTGCTGGATTGTAGGGTAGTTCTATTTTTAACTTTTTCAGGATTCTCCTTGCTGTTTTCCAGGGTAACTGCATCAGTTAGCACTCCCAACAGTGGTACAAGATGGTTTCCCTTTCTTCTTATCCCTGCCAACACCTGTTTTTTCCTGTGTTGTTGATTTTACCCATTCTAACAGGTGTGAGGTGATATCTCATTGTAGTTTTGATTTGTGTCTCCTAAATGCTACATCATGGTGAGCCTCTGTTCATGTGTCTGTTGGCCATGTGTATGTCTTCTTTGGAGAAATGTCTGTTCATATCTTCTGCCCATTTTTTTAAAGATTAATTTTTTTATTTATTTGAGAGAGAGAGAGAGAGAGTACACACATGCATGAGCAGAGGGAGGGGAAGAGGGAGAGAATCTTCAAGCAGATTCACTGAGTGTGGAGTTCTACATGGGCTCAATTCTAGGACCCATTAGATCATGACCTGAGAGAAACCAAGAGTCAGACACTCAACTGATTGAGAAACACAGGTGCCCCTGCCCATTTTAAATTTGATTATTTGTGGTTTTGTGTGTTGTTTTATAACTTCTTTATATATTTTGGATACTAACCTTTTATCAGATATCATTTGCGAATATCTTCATGTATTCTGTAAGGTTGCTTTTAGTTTTGTTGATTCCTTCACTGTGCGGAAGGTTTTAATTTTGATGAAGTTTCAATAGTTTATTTTTTCTCCTTGCTTCAGGAGATACATTTAGAAAGAACTTGCTATGGCCAGTGTCAACGTGGACACTGCCTGTGTTCTTCTCCAGGATTTTGATGGTTTCAGGTCACATATTTAGGTCTTTCATCCATTTTGAGTTTATTTTTGTGCATGGTGTAAGAAAGTGGTCCGGTTTTCCTAGCACCACTTGTTGAAGAGACTGGCCTTTTTTCCATTGGATATTCTTTCTGCTCTGACGAAGATTAATTGACCATATAGTTGTGGGTTTATTTCTGGATTTTCTTGGTGGCAACATTTTTGCCAGCAGGGAGGGTAAGACAGAAAAATAGGAAAAATAGAAAGATCTCACAGGGAGCTTTTGGCAGTCATGCTGGTCAGTGTTGTACATCACTTAGTTCCACTTTTCCTTGACCAGGACTCAATCCACTAGCCACAGTTACCTGCTGCAGGACTGGGAAACTCCAGGAGGAAAAGAAAATGAGTTTGGAGAACAGCTAGTCAGTCCCTGCTATTGGCGTGACAAATATGTTCACAGGACAGAAAATACAAATTCCTCTATGCATTTTCAAAATGCCCAGCCTCACACATGGTAAATGAAATGTGTATTTTAATTACAGTAAGATACCATCTATTTTCTATCATATTGCCAAATATATAATCATTTGAAACACACTGTTTTCATGAGGGTGTTGGGAAAGGGAAATATGACTGAGTTTTTAGTGTGGGTTTAAATTGATACAGCATGTAGTTTTTGTCCTCATTATGATCACACAGAAATATCTCCAAGATACATTAAAAATAAAAATGCAGGTCCCGAACACTGGTATTAAACTATCTGTATAAAAAGGGAGTGGTTAAAATACATGTAAATGTTTATATATGTGTAATGTAACTCTGCAAGGATGGATATCTAAGGATCTGGTTGAAAAGAGTGTTTGTTATTGAGGAAGGGAACTGGATGATTCCATAATTGGGGTAAAAGGCATACTTTTAATTCACTGTTTTGAAACCTTCAAATTTTATATCATGAATGCATGTATCACATAGTCAATTATTTCTCTTTGTTAAAAGCAAGAACAGAAAATAAAAAGCAATGACACAGACTTAGGGGCCATGCAATCTGCATTTGTGACCTTCACCATGCCTATCCAGCTGTATAATGTACAAACTGAAAATGTGGGGTTTCTCATTAAAAAATCAGGGAAAAGCTTTCCCCCCTTTCTTCCACAGCCTCTTATTTGACCTGTTATTGTATTTTGTAATCGTAGTTTAATGTTGTGAAGTTCCTCAGAGGTATCGGGGGCCATGCCCCAGGCCTGGCACTGCAGTCTTGAATCTCTCTGCAAGCACACCTAGACCCCATCAGAGGGCAGAATGCAGTAGCAATCACTTGGGCAGGAGGGAGAGAGGGAGTCTGGGTGAGTGCACGGATGAATGAACACTAGAGAACCCGTCCCAGTGAAGCCAGGAGCTGGTAGAACTGGATCATAGGAGAGCTGAGGGTCCAGGTTCCTAGCACATGCTGTACTGTCTCATGGGACATCACTTACAAGACATAAATTCAAAGAAAAAAGGTTAAGAATTTGGAGAATCAACATTAATCCACAAGCCCAGACAACCATTATCAGCATGGGCCCTGTGGGGACCAACTACACTGGTTCAGGTCCTTAAAGGTGGCCCTGTTACCATTTCTTACCTGTGTGTTGTTAGTTAACTTCTCTGGGGCTTCAGTTTCTTCTACATTAGAATGGAGCATAAAGGAAAAAAAACCTCATAGGTTTCTTTTTGAGGCTTCAATGGGATTTTATATGTAAAGTGCTTAGCATAGTACCTAGCACACTGTAATAAATCATTACAAGTTAAGCATTATTAAATTATTGAGATTATAATTTGTATTACATTATCAACTAACAAAGAGTTAATATTATATTGGAATTTGAAATCATTAAATGCTTTATTAAAATACTTAATGAACAGATGCAAGCATCACAACAGATAGAAACATGAACTACAACAGGTTAAACAGGAGTATTCCTCCTACAGTTTTGGATAAAGTAATGTGACTCAGTTCATTGCAAATACAAGGTGAGGCTTTCTCTAAGTGGTAGGCCTGTAAGTTGGTGGGAAGAGTTTGTACCTCTCTTCTGGATACTAGCTACGTTACCCCAGGCCCACACTGCCTACATAAAAAATCACCTTTTGGGGCACTGTTTTCATGCTTCCATGGAGCATCAGTGTCCATGGTTCAGGTATCTCCTATGTCACCCACCCAGAACACCATTCTCCTTGCTTCTACCTGTCCTTCTTTCCTCATGACGTTTGCTATCTTTTCTTTTCACTTACCTAAGTACCACCATCCCTGTATTTATTCTTTTCATTGGCATTATCCCAGGGTGTGTTAGCTTTCTCCTTCCCATTTATAGGGTGACCAGCTGGGGAAGTAGCTGCAGGAGAATGTGGGGATCAACATAGGAGAAATTAGGACATGTTTGTAAGCTGAAGGATGGATCAAATATGGTGAAAGGTAGTAATTCAGTGTTAGCTTGCTCTATATAATGAGCCAGTTCTCCACATGTTGACCTTTGAGAAAACAAAGTTGGGAGATGAAATCCAGTATGGACCCTGAGTGTTCCCTTGAGTTTGTGCTGGGTATGCCAAGAATTCAAAGCCCTAACCACTCTTTACTCAGGAAATTTCTCACGGTTGTCTTTTGAGCAAATTGAGGGATGAGGTAATACTTCCCCAAAGAGCAGAATTGCTGCTGCTCACTGTAAAAGAAGTACATCTCCCAAGCTCAGGGTTCTCCTCCTGTATCACAACCCTCTGCATGTATAGCCATTCAGGTAAGTCTACTTGTATTACCCCCAGGGGATTTAGGGCACATGTAGAACCAGTACAAGCATGATGCTCTGGCTATTGCTTTTGCTGTGAATAATAAAGTCCTTTGTCTCTCATCTAGGTGTCTTCCATCTTCTGTCAGGGTCAATCTGCGGCAAATTAAGTTGTGAGCTTGCAAGTAGAATAAAGCCTCAGACCTTCCACAGTCCTTGGCACACAGACTTAAGTACATCACTCTATTTTTGCATTAGGATAAAGGTCAACTCTGCAAATACGATTTTACAGGCTCTGCATGGCCTGGCCTTGCCTCTCTCTCCAGGCTCTTGTGCTACTTTCCCCCAAATATCTCTGCTCTTGAGTCATATGGAAAAGAAAAGTAGTGACTGGCATCTTATACTTACAAGGAAATCTTAGTGTTGCTGATAACATGGCTTGTCACTCATGGCTAAACTGTGTTGTTCTCTCATTGGATATAAACAACTAAATCACCCAAGGAAAACTCAAGTCCTATAATAGTTTCTTTCTAGCATAATCTTCCTGAAATACGTGCACCGTTCCCACATCATGCATTTCTTCACTGCAATGAGTAATCAACGCACCTTTTTAAAACTGTCTGTGTATTCCTGTGCTCTTTGGCTGGAAGGTGTTGACATATATAATATCAGCTATTCTTTTATTTTATCCAGCATGCTAATTTCTTTCTTGCCGCGGGATTTTGCACATACTCTTCACTCTACCTAGAGCACTGTTCTCCTAACCTCCTTAACCTTACTAATATCTCTACAATTAATTAATTACTCCCACAAATAAGTGTGAAAAGTTACCTTGTGTCAAGCATTGTGTTAGTTACAGGGAATGCTGCTATGATCAAAAA
Organism: Canis lupus familiaris; assembly: GCF_011100685.1. Lineage (NCBI taxonomy): Eukaryota > Metazoa > Chordata > Mammalia > Carnivora > Canidae > Canis > Canis lupus. The sequence goes on along the minus strand of NC_049260.1, from coordinate 44,647,285 downwards.
CAGACATTGTCTTATATCTCCTTTGCTTCCTGTGAATCAGATAAGATAAAAGTTCATTCAACATCACATTAATGAATATCTTGCTTAATTTACAATGGGGTTATGTCTCGATAAACCCATCATAATTTGAAAATATTGTATGTCAAAAATCCATTTAATACACTAATCTACCAAACATTGTAGCTTAGCATAGCTTACCTTAAACATGCTCAGAATACTTACATTAGCCTACAGTGGGGAAAATCACCTAATACAAAGCCTGTTTTATCATAAGTATTCAATATTTCACATAATTTATTGAATACTGTACTGAAAGTTAATAACAGAATGGTTGTATGTATACAGAACAGTTTTAAGTGTGTAGGCTGTTTACTCTCGTGATTGTATGGCTTACTGGAACCTGTGTCTCACTGCCATTGCCCAGCATCATGAGAGAGAATATTACCACATATCTCTAGCCCAGGAAAATATAAAAATTCAATATTCAAAGTTTCATTTCTACTGAATACGTATCACTTTTGTACCATCATAAAGTCAAAAAATCCAAAGTCGACCATCATAAGTCAGGGACCATTGTTATGGAATTCTAAAATGATTTAACTGGTTTGATGATAAGAAGCACGTTCTTGTGAGTTCAAGATAATAGGAATTTAATTTAGACTTGAGGATAGGGGACAATTGAGAAGCACTAAAGTCAAATCTGAAGAATGAATGGGACATTAATTAATGGCCTGTCAGTCCTTACCATCGGCATGGCATGTTGGAAAGACCCTGTGATCAGAGTAATTGCAATAGGTTCAAGAAACTGAAAGGGGTTTATGTGATAGGAGTGCAAGTTACAAGTAGGTGAATATTGTGAGATGGGGAGGCAAAGAAGTATAAAGCTGAGTAGTGTGGTTTGTGTAATCAGACTACCTGTATTCGGCCCTTAGCTCTATCACTTACCAAATGTGTAACAGGGGGCCAATTCCTGAACCTCTTTGTGCCTTATCTTTATACTGGGGCATGATTGAAAATTTCTTTATAGGTTTTTTTAAAGTGAGAATTCAGTGACATAAAGTCTATAAAGTACATAGGATCATAAAAACTGATTACAAGTGACATTCACTAAATGTTAGCTGTTATTAGGAGTGTGATGGTCAGGCAAGGATGGCAGTGCTGAGAGTAGGATGAGATAAGAGCTGTGCAAAATTTAAAAAGGTACTCACTTCTTGGTGCTGACTCTGTACTTAGACTACTCTGAGTTTGGGCATTCCCTGACATTTCCGCATTCTAGGTGTTTATCTTTTCTCACCTTAGTCCTGGCTTAGTGAGAGATCAGACCATGCAGACCACGTTAAAGACTGATATTTCTCTAATGAGCAAGGGAAAATTTCTGAGAGTTTTAACCAGGTGGAGTGAATGGGGCATGCATGTGACATGCTGCAACAATTGTTTTGCAAATATCATTTGGGAAAAAAGATATGGATTGGAGGGAATCAATGTATATAGTGGCCAGTTAGGAAAGAGTTTAAATAGTCAAAGTATGAGAGGTTAGATCTTGGACAAAAAAGGTGGCAGTGGAATAGAAAGACATAAACAGTTTTGATAAATATCTAGGAATAAAACTTACAGGACTTGACAGTGAATAGCATGTGAAAGGCAGGTGAAAGATAATAAGGACGTTGCCTAGATTTTTGATGTGTATTAATGAATAGACTGTGATAACACTGAAAGAGATGATAATGCTGAATGGAATTTAGGAGAAAGAGCATGCATTTCTCCTTTGTCATGTGGAGTTTAAGATGCTTTTGAGATATTTGATGGGATGTATTTTATAGAAAGTTGGTTATTTTAGTCTGGAGTTCTGATAACAGTATGGACTGAGAAATAAATGTCCTCGGTAACTTACAGATGGTGATTAAAGATTAAGGTATGATTGGCATTGCCTTAGGGAGAGCATAAAATGATAATAAGTGGCCTTGGAATCAAGCCTGAAGAAACTCAAATATTTAATGCCTAGAAAGAGGAGGGTGACCTTACAAAGGAGATAGATAAATAGCCAGAAAGAATAGAAGAATACAAGGAATCTAGTGTCATTGAAGTTAAAAGAGTGTTTCTGGGAGAAAAGCATGTTCTGTGGGATCAGAGGAAGGAGGAAGGTCAAGGGATTGAAGACTGGAAATTTTTTGTTGCCTTTAGCATTCCAGAGGTCATTGGTTATTTTAAATAGTGAGAGATATTTCAGGGAGTGATGGAATGAAAAGTCAGATATAAGCTGAGAGCTAAGAGGTAGGTGGAATAATGGCAACAGAGCCATTTCTTTTGAGACATCTGGTTGTGAAGAGAGGGAGAGAACAATTTTTGGAGGATTCATAAGCTAAAGGAAGGGCGTTTTTTTTTTTTTTAAAGAGAAAATTGGCTGTTTAAATTTTCAAAATTTTATTAAGAGGGTTTTTTTGTTGTTGTTGTTACTGGTGCCAAGCATTGTGCTATGTGCTTTACATACATTATGACATTTAATCTTCACAGCAATCTAACAGTAGAGGGATTATTACCTCCATTCTACAAATGAAAAGGCAGGGGCTTGAAGAGGTTAAGTAACTTGCCTAAAGCCACATTATATCCCAAGTGGCAAGGAAAGATGCTGGAGCCAGTGTGACACCAAAGACTATGCACTTAACCCCTGAAGTAACCCCTATTATTGAATTTCAGCTCCACCTCCCGATCCCTTCAGTTCTGCCTGTCTTTCCTCTACGTTAGATGTCTAAGGAATCTGAGGTAACCAAAGCAACGCGGATAAAACCAGACCTCCCAGCATGCTAGAGGGACACGGAAAGTTCTTCTAAATGGCGGCGGTGGGAAGGAGGGGCAGCACTTCCGCTGGTGTCTCTGCACTTTCTCTCTGACTCTGGTGAGTTTTGGCTGCGCTGACTCTCTCCAGCCTGTTTTCTTTTAACAGCAGGGATGGGGAGTGGCGATTTGTCAGGAGATTTGGGATGGGTTGGGGGCAGGACGCTGGGAGGTTTTGTCTTTCTGGCCACTCTACCTAACTTCTGAGGGGTGGTCGCCCAGCTCAGGGACATAATCACACTCTTTTCTATGAAACAGGAAGATTCTTTCACCAGGATCACTCACATCAAAGGGAATAATGACGGGGAAAGGAGAGGTTCTCACCGAACTTGGCTTTTTTGAGCTGTGGACAGTAGTATGGACACCTGTGCAGATGGGGTTTCTGTTTTAAAAGTTAGCATGGATTTCTTAGCGCCCCTTCAGCCTGCGTTTAGCTGCACCCCTCTAATAGGCTCTGAAGGAATCAGTGTTTGTCTCTGCCTTCACAGAATCTTGCAGCCAGGAGGGGACACGCACATTAATCAAATATAACATTTGAATCTTTTTTGTTTACTGCTCTATCTCTAACATCTAGAACGACTCTAATTTTATTAAAATGAAATAATAGTTGGGGAAAAGACACAATTATATGTTTATAATAATAGTGAGATTTATTGAATACTTGTTGTATGTCAAGCAGTGTTCTAAGTGTTTTATGTGTATTAATTCATTGTGGTATGTGATATGAAGGAAAGGCACCTAGTGCTATATAACAGAGTGACCTAACCTAGTTTGAGGGGCCAAGGAATACCTCCCCAGGTAAGTCATTTGCCCTATGATTTGAAGAAAGAGTAGGCTTTAACTAGGTGAAAAAAAGGGAGCAGAGATGGAGATTATTCTAGGCACAACATTCTAGAAATAACAGCATTTTAAAAAGTCCTGGTAAAGGGGAGAGACTTTTGCTGTACTGAGAGATTGAAAGAAGGTGTGTGTGGTTGGGCCATATAGCACTTGTAGGTCACATTATGGATTTTGATGTTTTTGTTAAAGAGTTATCAAGAGGGACACCTGGGTGGCACAGCAGTTGAACGTCTGCTCAGGGCATGATCCTGGGGTCCTGGGATTGAGTCCCACATCCGGCTCCCTGCAAGGAGTCTGCTTCTCCCTCTGCCTATGTCTCTGCCTCTCTCTCTGTGTCTCTCATGAACAAATAATTACAATCTTTAAAAAAAGAGTGGTCAAGAATTTTAAATTAGAGTATGATATCAGTTTTGCAGAAAATTCTGTCTACATTATAAATAAGAGATGGAAGAGCAGGCCTGATGTGAGTAGATCAATAGGACAATATTGTAGTAGTTCAGATATGGCATGCTAGTCACTTGTATTAGAGTAGTGGTAGTAGAGATGGAGAAAAGTGGAGAGATATAAGAGATATATAGGAGCTAAAGTCAGCAGAACTTAATGTTGTAGAGGACGTCAAAGATGACTCCCAGGGCTGGCCTGTACAACTGGTGTACAGATAGTGATACCATCTGCTAAAACCAAAGGAGGACCAGGTTGGGAGTGGGAAAGTGAAGATCATGTTATACTGACTTTGAAGTTCTTTGAGGGAAGCAACAATTATAGATGTAGGCATGTTTTTGGATTTGGTTAAGAAGTTGAGATAGTTCCTCCTGAGGACTTTTATTTTCTCAGTAAAATAAGAGGTATAGTCAGCTTCCAAGAGTGACAGGAGAGGAAACCAGGTGTTTGAAGAGTTTTTAAGTTTGAAATTGTCATTACTAGTATTTGGAGAGAGAGCTGATTAGAAAAATACAGTAAATTTATTGGACACTACTTAGGGCTTGATTGAGGTTGATGTCTGTCATTATACATGGTACTGGTCTCTCTATTCATTTTTTTTTTTTTACCAGAAGCCTGCTTGCTACTTGACTGCAGGCCTGGGTTCATCCATACTTTATTTTTTAAAAAAGATTTTATTTATTTATTCATGAGAATACACAGAGAGGAGAGAGAGAGAGGCAGAGACACAGGCAGAGGGAGAAGCAGGCTCCATGCAGGGAGCCTGACATGGGATTTGATCCCGGGTCTCCAGGATCAGGCCCTGGGCTATAGGCACGCTCAACCACTGAGCCACCAGGGCTGCCCCTCATCCATATTTTAATACAGGAAGGTTTCTTTTTTTTAAATTTTTTTTTAATTTTTATTTATTTATGATAGTCACAGAGAGAGAGAGAGAGAGAGAGAGAGAGAGAGAGAGGCAGAGACATAGGCAGAGGGAGAAGCAGGCTCCATGCACCGGGAGCCCGATGTGGGATTCGATCCTGGGTCTCCAGAATCATGCCCTGGGCCAAAGGCAGGCGCCAAACCGCTGCGCCACCCAGGGATCCCTACAGGAAGGTTTCTGAGGGTGACTGAGTAATGCTAGTGCCCTTAAATGAAGAATTGACTACAGAGGTGTGCACATATTTGCAGGTAAAGGAAGTGCATTGAGGTGAGATCTGAGATTGAGATGCTTGTAAAAACATCCAGAATGAGCAGGAGGCAAGTAGACATTTTAGTCTAGTGGTCAGCAATTAGCTCTAGACCAGAAATATATATTTGGAAGTCACCTCAACTATCAATATCAGATGAAACCATGAGTTTGAATTAATTCATCCAAAGATGTAGGAAATAGAGAGCTGATGGCCAAGGATGGGATCTTGGAAGTACTAGGAGATTGAAAAAGAAATTTCAGAAGCATAGGAAAGTAACCAGGAAAAAAAACATTAGAATCATAGACACAAAGGAAGGGGTGGGGTGTGATGCTACAAAGAGGTAAGATCAAATGAAACTGAGAAATGACTCCTTTAATTAGGACATCCTTGTTACCTTATTGAGGGCTGTGTCAGTTGTGGCAGCTGGGGGCCCAAAGAGAATAAAGCGAGACTGGATTAAAGTGAAGAATGAGGAGGGGAAAGCTATTTTGTTTGATGGTCCTTCATTTGGAAGGAAAGGAGGAGCAGAGTTTGGTAGTTAGAGAGGGGATGCAAGGGAAGGTTATTTAGGACAGAAAATACTTGAATATATTTTTTAGAATGAGGAAAACACATTAAAAAGGAAGAAAGTGAAAATGTAGGAGAGAATCAGACAATTTTTATCCTTCTAATCTCTTATTCTCAGAACAGTCCTCCAGGGAAGGTAAAATTATCCCTGTTTTGCAGATAAGGCAATGAAATTGAGAATTCCAGTCACTTTCCTTTGGTCCCACAGCTAGTAAGTGGGAGCCAGGACCTTAATCTGGTTATAACTTCAATGGTTGCACTTACACTTACAGTACCATGTCATAAATGCCTTGAACGTTGCTTTCTCTTAGGACAAAAATGTTGACATAGTAGCCTCAGTGCATTAAAAAAATTACTCTTTTAATGAAAACCCCCCTCACTCTGACAAGTAATATGAGGTTCACCTTTTCTGTAATTACTATTAGTGCCAAATGCTAAGCTGGATATTTCGTATTCATTATTTGACTTAGTTTTCACATTATGTAAAGTAGTTGTGATTACATTTACTTTATTTTTCTTTAGATTTTTATTTATTATTTATTCATGAGAGACACAGAGAGAGTGGCAGAGATATAGGCAGAGGGAGAAGCAGGCTCCCTGTTGGGAGCCTGATGTGGGACTCGATCCCAGGACCCCAGGATCATGCCCTGAATTGGAGGTAGATGCTCAACCATGGAGCCACTCAGGTGCCCCTGATTACATTTACTTTAAAGTGAGGAAACCAAGATTCACAGTGGTCACAGCTCTTGCCATACTGGACTACCACTGATTTTTTTGTTTAATTTCCCCCAAACAGACCTGTATTTTTCAAAAGTCTCTCCAAATTAGCGGACAATAAATGATACTTAAAAAAATCCGACTTTATTGATGTATAATCTACATACCATAAATTTCACTCATTTAAAGTATACAATTCAATGTTTTTTAGTATTATTCATAGAGTTGTACAGTTATCACTACAATTAATTTTAGAATGTTATAATCACCTTCAAAAGAGTGTGATTTCCATCCTCCACCCCTTCTTTAGGCAAACACAAATCAAATTTCTGACTCAAAAGATTTGCCTGTTTTGAACATTACATGCAAAAGGAATCATATAACATGTGGTCTTCTGTGATTGGCTTCTTTCACCCAGCATAATGTTTTCGAAGTTCATCCATATTATGGTATGTATCAGTACTTTATTCCTTTTTATTGCTGAACAATACTCCACTGAAGGAATGTGCCATAGTCTATCCATCCATTCATCAACTAGTGGACACATGGGCCACTTACAGCCTTTGACCACTATAAATAATGATGCTAAGAATATTTGTGTACAAGTTTTTTGTTTAGACGTATGTTTTCATTTCTCTTTGGTAGGTACCTAAAAGTGGACTTGTTGGATCATATGGAAACTCTTATGTTTCAAGTTTTGAGGAGGTACCAAATTGTTTCAAAAGAAGCTGTACTATTTTATATTCCCACTATCATTATATGAGGGTTCTAATTTTTCCACAACCTTGTCAACAATTGTTATTGCCTGTCTTTTTTATTATAGTCTTCCTAGGAGATATGCATCTTTTCATGTATTTATTGGCTATTTATATAACTGCTTTGGCAAAATGTCTACTCAGATTATTTACCCACTTAAAATATTTGGTTATTTGTCTTTTTATTATTGAGTTACAAGAGCATTACATATTCTGGGTACATCTTTTGTTGGATATATGATTTGCAAATATTTTCTGTGAGTTGTCTTTTCAGTTTCTTGAGTTTGTCTTTTGAAGCACACAAGTTTTTATTTTTGATAAAGTCCAATTCATCTAGTTTTTTTTCCTTTTTTTTTTTACTCGTGAAGCTGTTGCCTAACCCTAAGAGTTTTATAGTTTTACCACTTACATTTCAGCCTTTGATCAATTTTGAGTTAAGTTTTGCATACAGCATGAGGAATGAGCCTAATTCATTCTTTTGTATGTGAATATCAAGTTGTCCCTTATCATTTGTTGAAATGCTACTCGTTGGCAGCCCGGGTGGCTCAGTGGTTAAGCGCCGCCTTTAGCCCAGGGCATGATCCTGGAGACCCGGGATTGAGTCCCACGTCAGGCTCCCTGCATGAAGCCTGCTTCTCCCTCTGCCTGTGTCTCTGCCTCTCTCTCTCTGTCTCTGTGTCTCTCATGAATAAATAAATAAATAAATTTTTTTAAAAAAAGAAATGCTATCCTTTCCCTGTTGATTTTTCTTGGTACTCTTTTTAAAAATCAATTGACCATAAATTTAAGGGTTCATTTCTGGACTCTAAAATCCATTCCATTAATCTATATATCAATCTTTATGCCAGTACAACATTGTCTTGATTACTATAGTTTTGTTGTAAGTTTTGAAATCAAATAGTATGAATGAATTTTCCAACGTTATTCTTTTTTACAGGATTATTTTGTTTTTGTCTCTTGCATTTTAATGTGAATTTTAGCATCAGTTTCCCATGTGTGCATTTTAGAATTAATTTCTTATAAAAAATTCAGATAGGATATAATAGGAATTGCATTTAATTTGTATATCAATTTGAGGCGTATTGACATCTTAACAATATTAAGTCTTCTGGTACCTGAACATGAAATACCTTTTAATTAGTTGTGTCTTTAATTTATTTTGGTAATGTTTTATAGTTTTTAGTGTAGAAGTATTATATTTTTAAAAAATAGAATCTATTTTTTAGAGCAGTTTTAGTTTCATAGTGAAATTTAGCAGAAAGTACAGGGAGTTCCCATTTACCTTCTTCCACATATGCAGAGCCTCCTCTATTATCAACATCCCACAGAAGAATGGTACATTTATTCAATTGATAAACCTACATTGACACGTCATTGTTACTCATAGTCTCTATTTTACATTAGGGTTCATGCTTGGTGTTGTACAATATATGGGATTTCACAAATGTATGACACCTATCCCCCATTATAGTATCATACAGAATAGTTTTATTGCCCTAAAAGTTCTCTGTGCTCTGCCTATTCATCCCTCTCTCCTCCCAGCCCTTTGCAACCATAAAATATTTTACTGTCTCCATAGTTTTGACTTTTTCAGAATGCCAGATAGTTGAATTATATGTAGCTTTTTCATGTTGGCTTCTTTCACTTAGTAATATGCATTTAAGGTTTTTCCATGTTTTTTCATGGCTTGATAGCTCATTTCTTTTTGGTGCTGAATAATATCCCATTGTCTGTCCCATAGTTTATTTGTCCCTTCACCTACTGGAGGACATCTTGGTTGCTTTCAAGTGTTGGCAGTTATGAATAAAGCTGCTATAAACCATGTGCAGGTTTTTGTGTGGATATAGGTTCTCAACTCATTTGGTTAAATACCAAGGAGGATGGATTCTGAATCTCACTCTATTTTTAAAAACCTATTTTCAGGGGACCCCTGGGTGGCTCAGTGGTTTAACGCCTGCCTTTGGCCCATGGCGCGAACCTGGAGTCCTGGGATCGAGTCCCGTGTCGGGCTGCGGCATGGAGCCTGCTTCTCCCTCTGCCTGTGTCTCTGCCTCTCTCTCTCTCTATGTCTATCATGAATAAATAAATAAAATATTCAAAAAATTATTTTCAGTTCACCTGGGTGGCTCAGTTGGTTAAGCATCTGCTATCGGCTCAGGTTATGATCCCAGGGTTCTGGGATCCAGCCCCATATCAGGCTCTTTGCTCAGCAGGGAGCCTGCTTCTCCCTCTTCCTCTCCCTCTGCCTACCACTCTGCCTACTTGTACTCTCTATCAGTGTGTCAAATGATTAACAAAATTTTTAAAAAATAATTTCCAAGTGTTTTATACTTCTTAAAAAAGATGTATTTATTTATGTGAGAGAGAGAAAGAAAGAGCATGAGTGGGGGCAAGGGTAGAGAGTATCTTCAAGCAGACCCCTGATGAGCACAGAGCACGACATGGGGCTCAATCCCACAACCCATGACCTGAGCCAAAACCAAGAGTCAGAAGCTTAACTAACTGAACCACCTATATCATACATTTTTAATGCTATTACCAATGGAATTGTTTTCTTAATTTCATGTTTGTATTTCTCATTGACAGCTTATAGAAATACAGTTGGGTTTTGTATTGATTTTGTATCTTGAAACTTTGCTGAACTCATTCTTTAGTTCTAGCAGTGTTTTTGTTGATTCCATAGAAGTTTTATTTTTTATTTTTATTTTTTTACCAATTTATTTATTATTTTTTTAAATAATAAATTTATTTTTTATTGGCGTTCAATTTGCCAACATACAGAATAACACCCAGTGCTCATCCCGTCAAGTGCCCCACTCAGTGCCCATCACCTACTTACCCCCACCCCCTGCCCTCCTCCCCTTCCACCACCCCTAGTTCGTTTCCCAGAGTTAGGAGTCTTCATGTTCTGTCTCCCTTTCTGATATTTCCTACCCATTTTTTCTCCCTTCCCTTCTATTCCCTTTCACTATTATTTATATTAACCAAATGAATGAGACCATATAATGTTTGTCGTTCTCCCATTGACTTATTTCACTCAGCTTAATACCCTCCAGTTCCATTCACGTCGAAGCAAATGCTGAGTATTTGTCGTTTCTAGTGGCTGAGTAATATTCCATTGTATACATAAACCAATGAAACGCCGGGACACCTGCACCCCGATGTTTATAGCAGCAATGTCCAAAATAGCCAAACTGTGGAAGGAGCCTGAGTGTCCATCGAAAGATGAATCCATAGAAGTTTTAATGTATTGCATCATGCTATCTGCAAATAAAGATAGCTTTAGTTCTTCTTTCCAATCTGGATTCTAATCTTTCTTTTTCTTGCTTGATTTCTGTAGTCAGAACTTACTTATATAAAAATTTAAAAACTGTATTTAAATTCAATTTAGTTTACATATAGTGTAATATTACTTTCAGGAGTAGAATTTAGTGATTCATCATTTACACAGCCACTGCTCATTACATCAAGTGTCCTCCTTAATGCCCATCACACAATCACCCCATCCCCCACCCACATCCCTCCAGCAACCCTCAGTTTGTTTCCTATACTTAAGTGTCTCTTATGGTTTGCCTCCCTGTTTTTTTTTCCCTCTCTGTTTTAATCTTATTCTATTTTTCCTTCCCTTCTCCTATATTCATCTGTTTTTTTTCTTAAATTCCATATATGAGTCAAATCATATGGTATTTGTCTTTCTCTGACTGACCTATTTCGCTTACCATAATACCCTCTAGTTCCATCCACATTGTCAAAAATGAAAAGATTTCATTGTTTTTGACATCTGAGTAATATTCCATTATATATATACATATACATATATACATATACGTACTTATATATGTATATATACACTTATAAATGTATATATGTATATGTATATACTTATATATGTGTATATATTTATTTTATTTTCTTTTAAAAAATTTTTTTATTAGAGTTCAATTTGCCAACATTTAGCATAACACCCAGTGCTCATCCCACCAAGTGCCCCCCTCGGTGCCCATCACCCAGTCATTCCAACCCCCCACCCACCTCCCCTTCCACTACCCATGGTTCATTTCCCAGAGTTAGGTGTCTCTCATGTTTTGTCACCCTCACTGATATTTTCATTCATTTTGTCTCCTTTCCCTTTATTCGCTTTCACTAATTTTTATATTCCCCAAATGAATGAGACCATATAATGTTTGTCCTTTTCCGACTGACTTACTTCACTCAGCATAATACCCTCCAGGTCCATCCATGTTGAAGCAAATGGTGGGTATTTGTCATTTATAATGGCTGAGGAATATTCCATTGTATACATAGACCACATCTCCTTTACCCATTCATCTTTCGATGGACACCAAGGCTCCTTCCACAGTTTGGCTATTGTGGACATTGCTGCTATGAACATTGGGGTGCAGGTGTCTCCGCGTTCCACTGCATCTGTATCTTTGGGGTAACTCCAGCAGTGCAATTGCTGGGTCGTAGGGCAGATCTATTTTTAACTCTTTGAGGAAACTCCACACAGTTTTCCAGAGTGGCTGTACCCGTTCACATTCCCACCAACACTGCAAGAGGGTTTCCCTTTCTCCACATCCTTTCAAACATTTGTTCTTTCCTGTCTTGTTTATTTTCACCATTCTCATGGGTGTGAGGTGGTAACTCTCATTGTGGTTTTGATTTGTATTTCCTGATGGCAAGTGATGTGGAGCATTTTCTCATGTGCTTGTGGGTCATGTCCATCTCTTCCTCTGTGAAACTTCTGTTCATGTCTTTTGCCCATTTCATGATTCGATGGTTTCTTTGGTGTTGAGTTTAATAAGTTCTTTATAGATCTTGGATACTAGCCCTTTATCTGATAGGTCATTTGCAAATATTTTCTCCCATTCTGTAGGTTGTCTTTTAGTTTTGTTGACTGTTTCTTTGGCTGTGCAGAAGCTTTTTATCTTGATGAAGTCCCAATAATCATTTCTGATTTTGTTTTTCTTGCCTTCATGGATGTATCTTGCAAGAAGTTGCAGTGGCCAAGTTCAAAAAGTGTGTTGCCTGTGTTCTTCTCTAGGATTTTGATGGAGTCTTGTCTCACATTTAGATCTTTCATCCATTTTGAGTTTATCTTTGTGTATGATGTAAGAGAATGGTCTAGTTTCATTCTTGTGCATGTGCACGTCCAATTTTCCCAGCACCATTTATTGAAGAAACTGTGTTTTTTCGAGTGGATAATTTTTCCTCCTTTGTCAAATATTAGTTGACCATAAAGTTGAGGGTCCACTTCTGGATTCTCTATTCTGTTCCATTGATCTGTGTGTCTGTTTTTGTGCCAGTACCACACTGTCCTGATGACCACAGCTTTGTAGTACAACCTGAAATCTGGCATTGTGATGCCCCCAGATATGGTTTTCTTTTTTAAAATTACCCTGGCTATTTGCAGTCTTTTCTGATTCCACACAAATTTTAAGATGATTTGTTCCAACTCTCTGAAGAAGGTCCATGCTATTTTGATAGAGATTGCATTAAATGTGTAAATTGCCCTGGGAAGAATTGACATATTCACAATATTAATTCTGCCAATCCATGAGCATGGAATATTTTTCCATCTCTTTGTGTCTTCCTCAATTTCTTGCAGAAGTGTTCTGTAGTTTTTAGGGTATAGATCCTTTCCCTCTTTGGTTAGGTTTATTCCTAGGTATCTTATGCTTTTGGGTGCAATTGTAAATGGGATTGACTCCTGAATTTCTCTTTCTTCAGTCTCATTGCTAGTGTATAGAAATGCCACTGATTTCTGGGCATTGATTTTGTATCCTGCCACACTGCCGAATTGCTGTATGAGTTCTAGCAATCTTGGGGTGGAGTCTTTTGGGCTTTCTATGTAGAATATCATGTCATCTGTGAAGAGGGAGAGTTTGACTTCTTCTTTGCCCATTTCAATGCCTTTTATTTCTTTTTGTTGCCTGATTACTGAGGCTAGGACTTCTAGTACTATGTTGAATAGCAGTGGTGAGAGTGGACATCCCTGACTTGTTCCTGATCTTAGGGGAAAGGTTCCCAGTGTTTCCCATTGAGAATGACATTTGCTGTGGGCATTTCGGAGATGGCTTTTAAGATGCTGAGGAATGTTCCCTCTATCCTTACACTCTGAAGAGTTTTGATCAGGCATCGATGCTGTATTTTGTCAAATGCTTTCTCTGCATCTATTGAAAGGGTCATGTCTTGTCTTTTTCTCTAGCTGATATGATCAATCACTTTGATTGTTTTACGAGTGTTGAACCAGCCTTGCATCCCGGGGATAAATGCCACTTGGTCATGGTGAATAATCTTCTTAATGTATTGTGGATCCTATTGGCTAGTACCTTGTTGAGAATTTTTGCATCTGTGGTCCTCAGGGATGTTGGTCTATAATTTTCCTTTTTGGTGGGGTCTGTGTCTGGTTTTGGAATTAAGGTAATGCTGGCCTCATAGAACGAATTTGGAAGTACTCCATCTCTTTCTATCTTTCCAAACAGCTTTAGTAGAATAGGTATGGTTTCTTCTTTAAACTTTTAATGGAATACCCCAGGGAAGCCATCTGGCCCTGGACTTTTGTGTCTTGGGAGGTTTTTTTTTTAAAATTTTTATTTATTTATGATAGTCACACACACACACACACACACACACACACAGAGGCAGAGACACAGGCAAAGGGAGAAGCAGGCCCCATGCACCGGGAGCCCAACGTGGGACTCGATCCTGGGTCTCCCGGATCACGCCCTGGGCCAAAGGCAGGTGCTAAACCGCTGCGCCATCCAGGGATCCCCTCTTGGGAGGTTTTTGATGATGGCTTCAATTTCCTCCCGGGTTATTGGCCTGTTCAGGTTTTCTATTTCTTCCAGTTCCAGTTTTGGTAGTATGTGGTTTTCTAGAAATGTGTCCATTTCTTCTAGATTGCCTAATTTATTGGCATATAGCTGTTCATAATATGATTTTAATATTGTTTGTATTTCCTTGGTGTTGGTAGTGATCTCTCCTTTCTCATTCATGATTTTATTAATTTGAGTCTTCTCTCTCTTCTTTTTAATAAGCCTGGCTAATGGTTTATCTATCTTATTAATTCTTTCAAAGAATCAACTCCTGGTTTTGTTGATCTGTTCCATAGTTCTTCTGGTCTCGATTTCGTTGAGTTCTGCTCGAATCTTTATTAACTCTCTTCTTCTGCTGGGTGTAGGATGTATTTGTTGTTTTTTCTCTAGCTCCTTTATGTGTAAGGTTAGCTTTTGAATTTGAGTTCTTTCCAGTTTTTGGATGGATGCTTTTATTGCGATGTAGTTCCCCCTCAGGACTGCCTTTGCTGTGTCCCAAAGATTTTGAATGGTTGTATCTTCATTCTCATTAGTTTCCATGAATCTTTTTAATTCTTCCTTAATCTCCTGGTTGACCCTTTCATCTTTTAGCAGGATGGTCCTTAACCTCCACGTGTTTGAGGTCCTTCCAAACTTCTTGTTGTGATTAGTTCTAATTTCAAGGCATTATGGTCTGAGAATATGCAGGGGACGATCCCAATCTTTTGGTATCGGTTCAGCCCCGATTTGTGACCCAGTATGTGATCTATTCTGGAGAAAGTTCCATGTGCCCTTGAGAAGAATGTGTATTCAGTTGAGTTTGGATGTGAAGTTCTGTAGATATGTGTGAAATCCATCTGGTCCAGTGTATCATTTAAAGCTCTCGTTTCTTTGGAGATGTTGTGCTTAGAAGACCTATCGAGGGTAGAAAGAGCTAGATTGAAGTCACCATGTATAAGTGTATTGTTATCTAAGTATTTCTTCACTTTGGTTATTAATTGATTTATATATTTGGCAGCTCCCACATTCGGGGCATATATATTGAGGATTGTTAAGTCCTCTTGTTGGATAGATCCTTTAAGTATGATATAGTGTCCCTCTTCATCTCTCACTACAGTCTTCGGGGTAAATTTTAGTTTATCTGATATAAGGATGGCCACCCCTGCTTTCTTTTGAGGACCATTCGAATGGTAAATGATTCTCCAACCTTTTATTTTCAGGCTGTAGGTGTCCTTCTGTCTAAAATGAGTCTCTTGTAGACAGCAAATCAATGGGTCCTGCTTTTTTATCCAGTCTGAAACCCTGCGCCTTTTGATGGGGTCATTAAGCCCGTTCACGTTCAGTGTTACTAATGACAGATATGAGTTTAGTGTCATCATGATATCTATTCAGTCCTTGTTTTTGTGAATTGTTCCACTGAACTTCTTCTTAAAGGGGAATTTTAAGAGTCCCCCTTAAAATTTCTTGCAGAGCTGGTTTGGCGGTCACATATTCTTTCAGTTCCTGCCTGTCTTGGAAGGTCTTTATCTCTCCTTCCATTTTGAATGAGAGCCTTGCTGGATAAAGTATTCTTGGTTGCATGTTCTTCTCATTTAGGACCCTGAATATATCCTGTCAGCCCTTTCTGGCCTGCCAGGTCTCTGTGGAGAGGTCTGCTGTTACCCTAATACTCCTCCCCATAAAAGTCAGGGATTTCTTGTCTCTTGCTGCTTTAAGGATCTTCTCTTTATTTTTGGAATTTGCAAGCTTCACTATTAAATGTCGAGGTGTTGAATGGTTTTTATTGATTTTAGGGGGGGGGATCTATTTCCTGGATCTGAATGCCTGTTTCCCTTCCCTGATTAGGAAAGTTTTCAGCTAGAATTTGTTCAAATACATATTCTGGCCCCCTGTCCCTTTCGGTGCCCTCGGGAACCCCAATTAAACGTAGGTTTTACTTCCTCAGGCTGTCATTTATATCCCTTAATCTGTCTTCATGGTCTTTTAATTGTTTGTCTCTTTTTTCCTCAGTTTCCCTCTTTGCCATCAACTTGTCTTCTATGTCACTCACTCGTTCTTCCACCTCGTTAACCCTCGTCGTTAGGACTTCTAGTTTGGATTGCATCTCATTCAATTGATTTTTAATTTCTGTCTGATTGGAACTAAATTCTGCAGTCTTGAAGTCTCTTGAGTCCTTTATGCTTTTTTCTAGAGCCACCAGTAGCTGCATGATAGTGCTTCTGAATTGGCTTTCTGACATTGAATTGTAATCCAGATTTTGTAACTCTGTGGGAGAGAGGACTGTTTCTGATTCTTTCTTTTGAGGTGAGGTTTTCCTTCTCGTCATTTTGCTCAGTGCAGAGTGGCCAAAAGCAAGTTGTATTGGGAAAAGGAGAAAAAGAGAGGAGAGAAAGAAGGAAAGAAGAGAGAAAGAGAAAAAAAAGGAAGAAAAAAAAAGAAGAAAAAGAGAAGGAAAAAGAAAGGAAAAAAGGGTGGGGGAAGGAAACAAATCAAAAAGCAAAGCAAAACAAAACAAAACAAAACAGCAACAAAAAACAAACAACAACAAAAAAAGAACCACAGGGGAGTATCTTCTGATTCTGTGTACTTTAAGTCCCTTGGCTTCTCCTGGAAGTTGTCCGTCTAGCTGGTGTTCTGGGGGAGGGGCCTGCTGTGCTGATTTTCAGGTGTTAGCAGTTGGGGGAGCTGCTGTGCCCCTGCCTGGTGCAGGGCTCAGTGGGGGTTGTTTACCCCGTGAGGCCCCAGGAGCAACAGCCCCAGTGGCGGGGCCAGCTCTGGAAACCTGGATTCAGCCCCCACAGGAACTCCGGAGCTCTCCGTCTGCAGGGCCTGGAGGCTCCGGGGCGGGGCCGCTGATCTGCTCAGCTGGGGCAGGAGCGTCCTTGCTGTCCTGGGCCCTCCCGGCCTCTGCCTGTCCCGGGGAAGGCCGGATCCTGGGCTGTGTCCCGGCGCCCTGTGCTCCGGGGCCTGCGCTGTTGGATTCGCGCTCCCGGGCCGTGCAGCCCCCTCCGCGGAGCCGCCGCCCAAGCCCCTCCGAGCTGCTCCGGGTCCCGCCGTGCGCGCTGCAGCCCTTAGGGAGCTCGGCGCACTCTCCTGGGCGTGCGGTTGCTGTTACTGTCCCAGGGAACCCAAGGGCATCCTCGCCCTCCTGGGTCCTGCTCCAACTTCTCGGAGCCCCTTTCTGCCCGGGAAGGTCGGTGCAGCTCCTGCTCCTCCGGGACGGGGCTCTCCTGTCCTGGGGACACTCGCCCCGGCCTCAGCCCGGCTCCTCGCGGGGCCCCTCCCCCTTGGAGGCCTTTGTTTCTTTATTTCTTTTTTCCCGTCTTCCTACCTTGATAGAAGTCGAACTCTTCTCACTGTAGCATTCCAGCTGGTCTCTCTTTAAATATCAGGCCGAATTCATAGATTTTCAGGATAATTTGAAGGTTTTCTAGGTAATTTGGTGGAGACAGGTGATTTGGAGACCCTACTCTTCCGCCATCTTGCTTCCTCCCCCTGTGTATTATTTCAATAAGGCCTTTCCTGCCCAATATTATAAAAACAACCTGAATTTTTCTTCTAACACTCTTAACATTTTCTTTATCATAGTAAGTACATTTAATCAACTGGGATATTTTTCTATGTGTGTGGATGCTTTGTTACAGGAATGTTTATATTTTTCTGTTCTCTTTCTTTTTTTAGAGGGGGGGATGGGGAGGTACAGGGAGAGAGAGGAGGAGAGAGAATCTTAAGCAGGCTCTACACCCAGCACGGAACTTGACACGGGGTTCTATCTCACAACTCTGAGAAGGTTGCAAAGATCATTACCTGAGCCAAAATCCAGAGTTGGATGCTTAACCGACTGAGCCACCCAATGCCCTGTTTTTTTAAAGAATGTTTATAGTTTTTTAAATGGATAGCTAGAAATGTCTCATTGTAGCATGTCTCCGTGGACTAGAAGTGGCAGCCTTATTGTAAATTAAATTCTCATATATGCCCAGAAGATTCTTTTAACACTGACCTATTAGTCTATTTCTGCATCAGTATCCAATTGTTGTAATGACTATGGCATCCATTTTCTAAATTGAGATTTATTCTGGTCAGGTTTTGGCATCAGGGTTATGCTAAACTAGAAAAATAATCTAGGTGGCCTTTGCATTTTGTAGTGCAATGAAACGATTTATGTAATGTGGTAATTATCTGTATCGTAATCAGCTGTACTATAATTGTGGTATTTATTATAGTACCTTTAGGAGTCTTTTTTCTTTACTGATTTCAGTCTCTTTATTGATTATTGCTGTATTCAGGTTTCTTTTTCTTAGGCCAATTGCAATAGTTATGTTAGTGGAATTTGCTGGTATCAATTAGCACAAATGTTCTTAAATTTTTAAAAAAATCCTCAAAATCTCCCTTCTAATTTCTGATCATGTTGAATGATTTCTCCATTCTTAGTTTTCATCGCATTTGCCAGATGTGTTTCTATTTGATTGTCTTTTCAAAGAACCAGATATTGGTTGAATGGATTACTATTTTAATTTTGTTTTATGTTTCTTAATTCTCTCCTCATTGTAGTTATTTTGTTGGTGTTTTTCGAGCTTCCTAAATTGAATGATTTTTTTCATGTCTTTCTTTGTAGTAAATGTGCTTAAGGTTGCAAAGGTCACTCTAAGTACTCTTGGTATGAACGCACAGGATTTGTTGGTTCTGTTTTATTGTGGTTTATTTACTTTTATAAAAATTTTTGTGTAGTTGACACACGCTATTACATTAGTTTCAGGTGTACAGTGTAGTGATTTACAAGTTTAAACATCATGCTGTGCTCCCCACAAGTGTAGCTTCCATTTGTCACCACACGACGCTATTATAATATCATTGACAAGATTCCCTATGCTGTCTGTATCTTTTATTCCCGTGACTGATTCATTCCATAACTGGAAGCCTATGGTGTATTA
The DNA here is from genome assembly GCF_011100685.1 of Canis lupus familiaris. Taxonomy (NCBI): domain Eukaryota; kingdom Metazoa; phylum Chordata; class Mammalia; order Carnivora; family Canidae; genus Canis; species Canis lupus. The sequence continues at coordinate 44,628,230 of NC_049260.1, read as the reverse complement.
GTGTGTAATTGCTGCTTTAGATTTCTCTTAACCTGAGAATTTTCTTGGCAAAGCATTTACATCTGTTCAGGCAGATAGCCCTTCTCCTCCCAATTAAATTGATCTGTTGTTGTTAGTTTTTTATTGTAAAGTATAGACTGTCTGCCTTTTGACATTCATTAAGCTTTCTGTTATGATCTAATACATATTTTGTATTTTCTCGTTCATCTGAATAAGAAGCATATTAATTTTCTTATTCAAATTTTCTGTATTTAAATTTTTTCCTGCCTGATTGCTCACTTTCTGAGACATGTATTAAAAGTTCCATGGGGATAGTGGATTGAATTAACCTCTCAGCTGACAAAATTTTATATGCAGGTGCATATCAATTGACTGATCTTTAACATCAGTTGGAAGTATTTGTTGGCTTTGGGAAATAGGAGAAATATATTCAGTGGTAGTGTGTGAGAGGTAATTTTTAAAATTTAATTCCTTTTATGAGTCTACTGCTGGAGCTTATATTGAATATAATATGATATACCTATACCTATGAAAACATACTAGCAGATTGCTACCCCTGATAAGTAGGGCTGGTGCAAGCAAAGGTCATCCTTTGCTTCCCTTAATATAAAACCACTCTATTTGCCTTCTTTCAAAAACATGCATGTTTATAATAAGAATATCATATATAATAATGTAATGTGTTATAATGTAATAATAATAATATTTAAAAAGTAGTAGAAAAGAGAACCAATTCCTGAATGATGGTGTGAGGAGCTCCATAGATCATTTGCCAGAGGAAAAAAATCAAACTGGTGAACAATCATTGTTAACTGTCTAGAAATTGTTCAAGGAGTATATAGCAAACAGAGAAACAGTAATTCACACAAATGTACTAAATTTCGGTAAGAACAATGAGACAAAAAAAAAGAAAAAAAGAACAATGAGCAACTGTGGCATATGAGCCACAAATTTTCTCTTCACCTCCTCTCCCTGGCTCAGTATGAGGGAAGCTCTAGTGGGGGTAGTTATAGCCAAGAAGGTGGAGCTCCTTCTCCTGCCCTCCCCCTCCCCCTCCCTCCCTCTCCTCCCTTCCCCTCCCTCCAGAGCTACTATTTCTCTATGAGAGAGGCAGGCCTCCAGAATTTCTTCTCATCATTCTCAGCACCACGTTTCAGAAGTTCTATTCCAGGCAAGTGCAGGTGGGAGATCTGCTGCTCCCTTAATCCCACCTGGACCTGATTCATAGGACAAAGATCTACTCTAGATGTGACAGGCTGAGACTATGGGGCCCTAATCACCCTTGCCCCAGCTGGCTTATAAGTTAGAATTTCCACATCGGGAAAGTAAAGCTGACCAGATGAAGAGCTATCAGCCCGGCCTAGAGGGTGGTTTGTAGAGCAAGGGTATTACTCTGAGGGAAGAGAGCCACTGTCCCCACTACTAGTTCTGGAGCAGCAGGAGTGCCGCCCAAGGGGAGAGGCAGGCAGGCTATAACTACAGAGACCTCTGTAGCTTTCTCTAAGGGGAGCTGTCCTTCAGGGGACTGAATTATTTGCAAAATCCTGGGAAAGTGCAGGCCTAAGGGTAATGTTGATAAGCATGGCAATCTTGATAGTGAGCATTTAAGAGGGGACTGGTAGCTGTGTGGGTGTAACAAGCCAAACAGCAGGGCATTTGGAAGTTTAACAGAGAGAAAGAGGGAAAGAGATCCCTAAGAAGAGTCCTCCTAGAGTTGGAGCAGGCATCAAAGAGTGACCTGAAAGATTACCCCTGCAAAGGGTCCCAAAGTTATTAGGCACTGCATATGGATCCATTTATTGCCCAGGGAGGGCATTGTCAATAAAAAGAAAGCAATCAGCTGGAAATTAATGGCGGCTAGCGGATGGAATTGAAACCAGCAGAGGCAGTCTATCCAGAAGCTTCATGAAACTATCAGGACAAGAGACAGTGAAAAACATCCTGGCCCAACAACAGTTACCCATGGGGAAGAAGGTGAGTCAGGGAGACTGTATGCATGCCCAAGGCCATGCCCTTTTAGTGATGACATCAGAAGCTGCACATTGGGGGCACCTGGGTGACTCAGTGGTTGAGCATCTGCCTTTGGCTCAGGTCATGATCCTGGGGTCCTAGGATCGAGTCCTGCATCGGGCTCCCTGCAGGGAGCCTGCTTCTCCCTCTGTCTATGTCTCTGCCTCTGTGTCTCTCATTAATAAATACATTAAAAAATATTAAAAGAAGCTGCACACTGTAGGGAAATAGGCTTCACTGATATGTTCCAGCCATATCATTCCACAAATAGGCAAACAACAAGTCCAGGAAGAGCAGAGCTGCTACCATATAGTACCTAAATTCTCCAGTTTTCAACAAAAATTGGAGGGCCTAGAAAGGAATAGGAAAGTGTGTACTATGCACTGGGTTAAAAAAAAATTCAGGCAACAAAAACTGCCCGTGAGAGGATGCAGAATTGGATCTAGCAGAAAGAGACCTCAAAGCAGGTATAATAAGTGTGGTCAAATAACTAAGGGAAACTATGCTTAAAGGAAGGTATGATGACAATGTCTCAAAATAGAGACTATCCAGAAAGAGAATTTATAAAATGAAACCACATGAAGAACTTCTGGATTTGAAAAGTACAATAACTGAAATGAAAAATTTGCAAGAGGGTCTCAAGAGTAAAATTTGTTTTGGCAGAAGAAAGTAAACTTGAAGAGAGATTGGTAGAGATCAGGCAATCCTAAAATCAGAGAAAAACAAGCATAAAGAAAAATTAATAGAGCCTTAAATGTGCAATATGAACATACATGGAAAGGGATATACTAGAAAAGGGTATACCAGTAAAGGAGCATAAAAGATAATCAAGGGATGATGGGATTGCATTGCCTTGGGTAGTATAGATATTTTAACAATATTTGTTAAATCCATGAGCATGGAATGTCTTTCTGTCAATCTCTTTCATCAGTGTTTCATAGTTTTCAGAGTACACGTCATTTACCTCTTTGGTTAGGTTTATTCCTAGGTATTATTTTTGGTGTAATGGAAATGGGATGTTTTTCCTAGTTTCTCCTTCTGCTGCTTCTTTAGTGCATAGAAATGCAAAATATTTCTGTACATTGATTTTGTATCTTACAACTTTACTGAATCATTTATCAGTTATAGCAGATTTTGGTTGTCTTTCAGATTTTATATACATATACATATATATATACATATTATATATATATACATACTACATACTGTGCATGTATATATACATACTATATATATATATATATATATATATATAGAGAGAGAGAGAGAGAGAGAGAGAGAGAGAGAGAGAGAATTATGTCCTCTGCAAATAGTGGAAGTTTTGCTTCTTCCTTGCTGATTTGGATGGTTTGTTATTTCTTTTTTTTTTTCTTTTGGTCTGATTGCTGAAGCTAGGACTTCCAGCACTATGTTAGATAATAGTGGTGAGAGTGGATATCCCTGTCTTATTCCTGACCATAGAGGAAAAGCTCTCTTTTCCCCGCTGAGGATGATGTTAGCTGTGAGTTTTTCATATATGGCCTTTATTATGTTGAGGTATGTTCCCTCTAATCCTACTTTGTTGAGGGCTTTTATCATGAGTAGATGTACTTTGCCAAATGATTTTTCTGAATTTATTGAAATGATCATATGGTTCTTATGCTTTCTTTTATTAATGTGATGTATCATGTTGATTGATTTGCAAATACTGAACCACCCTTGCAACCCAGGAATAAATCACACTTGATCATGGTGAATGATTCTTTTAAAGTATCATTGGATTTGGTTTGCTAGAATTTTATTGAGGATTTTTGCACTTACTTTTACCAGGGTGAGTGGTGTCTTTATTTGGTTTTGATATCAGGATAATGCTTGCCTCATAGAATGAATTTGGAAGTTTTCCTTCCTTTTCTCTTTCTTGGAATTTTTTGAGAAGAATTGGTATTAACTCTTCTTTAAGTGTTTGGTAGAATTCACCTGTGAAGCCATCTGGCCATGGACTCTTGCTTGTTGAGAGGTTTTGTTTTTTGGGTTTTTTTTTTTTTTTAATTACTGATTCAGTTTCCTCGCTGGAAATTTCTTATGATTGTTTATATATTTGTGCTGTTGGTTGTGATTTCTCCTCTCTCATTCATCACTTATTTATTTGAGTCATTCTCTTTTTTCTTGATAGGTCTAGCTAGAGCTTTATCAATTTTATGATTTTTTTCAAAGAACCAGCTCCTGGTTTCATTGATCTGTTCTATTATTTTTTAGTTTCTATATCATTTATTTCTGCTCCAATCTTTATCACTTCCTTCCTTCTGCTGGTTTTATGTTTTGTTTGTTCTTATTTTTCTAGCTCGTTAGAAGGTTAGGTTGTTTATGTGAGATTTTTCTTGCTTTTTGAAGTAGGCCTATAGTGCTAAAACTTCCCTCTCAGAACTGCTTTTGCTGCATTGCAAAGGTTTTGGACTGTTGTGTTTTCCTTTGAATTTCTTTCCATGTATTTTTTATTTCTTCTTTGATTTCCTGATCATTTCATTGATGTTATTTAATTTCCACGTATTTCTGGTCTTTCCAGATTTTTTCTTGTGGTTGATTTGTAGTTCATAGCATGATCAGAAAAGATGTAAGATTTTGATGTTCTTGAATTTGTTGAGGGTGGTTTTGTGGGCTGATATGTGATCTGTTCTGGAGAATGTCCCATGTGCACTCAAAAAAAATGTGTGTTCTGTTGCTTTAGGATGGAATTTTCTGAATATCTGTTAAACCCATCTAGTCCAGGGATGCCTGGGTGGTTCAGCAGTTGAGCATCTGCCTTTGGCTCAGGTCATGATCCTGGGGTTCTGGGATCAAGTCCTGCATCGGGCTCCCTGTGGGGGGCCTGCTTCTCCCTCTGCATCTGTCTCTACCTCCCTCTGTGTGTCTCTCATGAAGAAATAAATAAAATCTTTTAAAAAACCCATCTAGTCCAGTGTGTCGTTCAAAGCCATTGCTTCCTCGTTTGTTTGCTGTTTAGATTATCTGTCAATTCTTGTAAGTGGGGTGTTAAAGTCCCCTACTATTATTGTAATACTATCAATTTACTCCTTTATGCTTGCTAGTAACTGTCTAATGTATTTGGATGCTCCCATGTTGGGGGCATAAATATTTAAAATAGTTATATTTTCCTGTGTGAGTGTCCCCTTTATTATTTTTTTTAAATTTATTTATTTTTATTTATTTATGATAGTCACAGAGAGAGAGAGAGAGAGGCAGAGACACAGGCAGAGGGAGAAGCAGGCTCCATGCACCGGGAGCCCGACGTGGGATTCGATCCCGGGTCTCCAGGATCGCGCCCTGGGCCAAAGGCAGGCGCCAAACCGCTGCGCCACCCAGGGATCCCCTGTCCCCTTTATTATTAAATATTATCCTTCTTTGTCTCTCATTACAGTCTTTGTTTTAGAGTCTTTTTTTTTTCTGATTTAAGTATTGCTACTCTGGTTTTCTTTTGGCATCGATTTGATAATAGATGTTTCTCCATCCCCTCACTTTTAATCTGCAAGTGTCTTTAGATCTTAAATGAATCTCTTATACGGAGTATATGGATGGGTCTCGTTTTTTTTTTTTTTTTTTTTTAATCTACTGCCACCCTATGTCTTTGATTGGAGCATTTAGTCCATTTAGAAAGTAATTATTGATAGATATGTAGTTATTGTCATTTTATTAGTTGTTTTGTGGTGGTTTCTAAAGATTTTCTCTGATCCTTTCCTGTGTTTGTCTCTTTCATGTTTTGCCGATTTTCATGATGTATTTGGATTTCTTTCTCTTTATTCTTGCCTGTTTATTAGTTTTTGATCTGCGGTAACCATTATGTTTGTATATAACCTCTTCCGCATGTAGCAGTCAATTAAGTTGATGATTGTTGAAGTTTGAACCCATTCTTTTCTTCTCTCTTCTCCTTGTTTTAGGTATATGTTACTGTATTTCCTATCCTTTTATTTTTTGAGTAGCTTCACTTAGTTTTTTTACAGATTATTCATTCCTATTCCTTTTGTGTTTTCTACCTTCATACCTTCACTTTTGGTCTCTCCTTTCCAAAGAGTCCCCTTTAGGGGTGCCTGGCTGGCTCAGTCAGTAGGGCATGCAACTCTTGATCTCAGAGTCATGAGTTTGAGCCCTGCATTGGGTGTAGAGATTACTTTAAAAAAATAGAGTCCCCTTTAATATTTCTTGCAGAGCTGGTTTAGTGGTCACTAACTCCTTTGGTCTGGGAAACTATCTTTCCTGCTATTCTGAATGATAGCCTTGCTGGACAGAGTATCATTGGTTGCAGATTTTTCCCATTCAGCACTTTGAATACATTATGCCACCCCTTCTGGCTTGCCAGTTTTCCTTTGAAAAATCTCCTGCTAGTCGTATGGGTTTTCCCTCGTAAATTACTAAGTTCTTTTGTCTTGCTGCTTTTAGTATTTTTTCTTTATTACTGTATTTTGCAAGTTCAATTACAACATTTCTTGGAGTTGACCTGATTTTGTTGATTTTGATGGGGTTTCTTTGTGCCTCAAAGATCTGGACATCTGTTTCCTTCCCCAGATTAGGGAAGCTTTCAGCTATTATTTCTTCAAATAAATTTTCTGCCCCCTTTCCCTTGTTTTCTTGCTTATGTTCAGGTTAATTATTTTCCATTCCTCGTCTTCTAGGTCACTAAATTGTTCCTTTGCTTCTTCCAGCATGTTTTTCATTCCATCAAATGTGTTTTGCCTTTTGTTTATTGTGCCCTTCATCTCTGCTGTATTATTCTCTTTTTCTATCTTAGGGGTTTCACTCATGTCTTCCATTCTTTTCTCAAGTCCAAAGAGTATCCTTATGAACATTGTTTTAAATTCTCTATCAGACATATTACTTATATCTGTTTCACTTGGATCTTTGTCCATGGCCTTGTCCTATTGTTTCACTTGGGATATATTTCTCTGTCTCCTCATATTGTTTGCCTCTCTGTGTCTGTTTCTGTGAGCTAAAAGTCATATATGCCTTCTTCTCTTGAAAGTAATGGCTTTATGAAGAGGAGATCCTGCAGTGTTCTGCAGTGCAGTGTCCCCTGTTCAACAGAACCTGATACATCAAGAGAGTGTGTTGTTTATGTCTTGTTGTGTCTGAGTCACTTTTCCTTTTTGTGCAGTCATATGAACTGACTCTCTGCCGGTTGTTGGCTGGGCTTACTCTCTGTAGTGTTAGTGGGACCCAGGTAGGCCAGCTCTGAGGGAGCATGCCTGCCAGGGAACTTGGGAGCAGGACAGTGGTGTTAGCTACATTTGCATTGGGCCATTAGTCCTATGCCAGATTCCCTGAAGCATTGCAGTGGCTGAGAGCTATGTGCTGGGACAGCTGGGGGCACAAGGCTGCCACCACGGCTAGTTGTGGCTTGGACCAGCACATGCTAGTGACTGGGGCCACATGGCTTGGTGCAGTGTTAAGCACAGTGGCAGTCATATACCTTGTTGATGTAAAATGAACAAATATCTTTAGAATATCTTAGAAAAAAAAAGGAAGAGAGTTTTATTTGAGTCTAAGTGAGGGATACACAATCTGCATAAAGAAGACAGTGAGCCTGATAAGGAATGTTTAATACAGAGTTATATGTTTTTTGTTACATCAGGTGTTACAAATCACCATGATGAAGGACATTCCAGAAAATTATAAACTTTATCTTATGTTTTTAGTGTATGCAAGTTTTTAGGCTTCAGAGCTACGGGAATGGAACATAGGGAGGTTTTTACTCCTTTCTTTAGTTTGAAATGTTTCTTTTAGGTTCTTTGCTAATGAAACAGGTGTACAATGTGTTCTGGGGGCAGAAATAGAGCCCAGGCTTTGAAATTTGGTGAAGTCATTCCGACCTTGGTAAAAGTAGAGGTTCCCTGGGAGCCCAGGAGCAGAACCCACAAACATTAAAAGTTGAAAATTTCCAAAAAAAAAGAAAGTTAAAAATTTCCTACATTTCTCACGTTAGGTCAATAATCTTTCCTCAGAAAGCACTGATGATCAACCTTATTTTATGTACCTCAGTGCGAAGGTGACTGGCTTGTTTGCTCTGGGTCCATCAAATCCCACATGTTAGATGTGAATATACATACATTTACATTTGACAAAAAAAATTATGAAAAGAGATATGGACAGTAAAAGAATTCCACTAACTACAATTTGAAGGAACCAATGTGATGTTCAATAGACTCAGAAGAAAATCCAAAGACTCTTTTTCATACATCTTAATAAAAGTATAGAGAAATTCATAATTATTTATGAGGAAAGATGGAGTTTATGCATTGAGCAAACATAATGTATATTCCCATGACTCGTTGGGGTGGAAACTTAACATCAAAGGAAACAAAATTCAGTCCCTGATATTAGAAGGCTTTCTTAGGATAAGGAGAAGGGACTACGAATATGCTCCAAAAACTGATATAACCTGGATGGGGACTTAGGCTTGTGCCTGGCAAGGAATGCAGAGCCTTGCTTGTTCATAGGCTGGACCCATATCAATTGACCTTGAGTCCAAGCTTTTGCAGAGATAGCTAGTGGGTTTGTTAGCGGGGTCTGAAAAAAACACAATAACTGATTAGAGTTGTCCAAAAATAAGTTTTTAAATTTTTGTTCATTTTAATTTAATTAGCTCTGTGGGGCAACCATTTCAATTCTCCCCTGAGTTATGATCATTCCTCAAACTTCATGAGTTTAAATGATGACCACTCTGGCTACTTCCTTATCTCTTCAGGTGAGGTAGATTTTCCAGAAAGAGCAGTTTCTGAAAATTTTAGTTGTAACATGCTTATGTGCAAAGCAAGGCAAAAAAGCTTTTAGCTTATAGGTCGCAGTAAGGGAAATAGAAGCAACATGGAATCAGACATCTTATTTCTTTTCCTGTTATAATTTCACATTCATTTCATTTCTATGTAACATTGGTGGAAGTCCATCTTCTGTAACTGCTTTAAGCTAAATGGGGACACACAATGGGCTTTGGAATGGAAGGATTTGACATGACGCAAGATACAACATATGGTCCCTTATGCTAACAGAGGGGAACTATCAGAGGTAGCTCCTTATCAGAGATGTTGGATATTTTCCTACATAGTTTGGTACTACATGACATCATTAATTTTATCCCCAAGTATACTTTTAGGAAAGGTAACAGTATAGTTAAACTCATTATCCCCTCTAAAATTGATCTGATATTGATGGGGGTATCCAAGAGAATAGATCAGGAAACTAGTCACAACCACCTTAGAAAGAGGGTTAGAGTAGTCAAGGGCTTCTTATAGCCAACTGACTTGCTGCCTAATTTTATCTATAAGGAAGAGTTAATATAGGTGCAGCAAATGGTGTCAACCACCATGTAGACTCTGCCTTAGTTAGTAAGCAATAAGGTAATCAATAAGAAGCATTTTTATGGAAACAAAAGAAAAACACAGGTATTAATGGTTGGAGCAAACTATAAACCCAGTGCCTGATTAACCTCGTGCTGCCAGGGAGAACATTTTAGATGTCAGGCTTGACGCAGCCTCAGATGGAGTGGAAGTAGGTAGTGGCAATCTGATGGAGTTTTCTGGTTTCTAGTTGAAATGTCTCTGGTAATCCTTTTGAGTGACCGACCCTACAGCAACAGGCACAGAGATTGTCTATATATGAACTATTGTGGCAATTTCTCTGAAGTTTACCTCAAGCTGTCTAGCTTCAGTCTGCAGGGCTGGTAAGGCTGCTGGGGACTCTGTAAGTAAGGTATCAGGCTGACATTTCCAAGGGACTCTACTGGCTTCATAAAGTCAACCTGAGTTCCTTAAAACTGTCTCGTCATATCTGAGTTTATGCATTTCTCCCTCAAATATGACATTTTCATCGAAGCCGTGGTAATATAACCAATGTTTCCAATGGTGTCCTGTTATACAGAGAAAAGATTTTTATTGAACTCATTAAATAATTATACTTGCCATGAAAGAAATAATACTCACTGAGAGTTTCTGAATTCTGGAGGGCTCAGGTAGGGAGAAAAGATAAATGCTTCAATTTGTTCATAAAGAAGTATTTTATGAAAATCTGTAAGTCATGAATACCTTAAGGGAAAAGATTTCCCTAAATCTGGAAGAGCAAACATTAGAGAACCAGCAATATTTTCAAACAAGAGTCATAAAAACCTATAATCATCTTCCTTAATTCATTTAGTCCCATGTTATGAATTTTTGTTCTGTTTAAATGAAGTTTTCCCATTAAGTTTAGTTTTGGAAATCCTTACTCAGTTTACTTTTATGATCTAAAGGGTATCAGAAATCTGTAAATCTCAGAAGTCCTTTTCATGAATCACCTTGAAGCTGAAACCTATTTTTTGAGAGCATCAGAACATTAGAAATGACAAAAGACTCAAATATGGACATGGTTTGATGAGAGTTCTTTACAGTGTTCCTAGGAATTTATGCATTTGTTTTAGCTGTTCAATTTGTTGGCATCTAAGTTTTCATAGTAGTCTGTTAATATCCCTTGTACTACTGTGCTACATCAGTTGTTACTTCTCTTTGAATTTTAAAAAATTCTCAGCTTTTAAAAAATACATTATTTATTTCAGTTTATTGAAACTTATATTTGACATATAACATGATGTAAGTTTAAGGTGGACAACATGTTGATTTCATACATTTATAGCAATATGGTTGCCATTGCAGTGTTAGCTAATACCTCTATCATGTCCCATAATCTCTCGGCTTTTTAAAAATTCCTAAAATTGTATAAGTAATAATTATACATGGGCACAAAGGCACTCCCAGCGACTATTCCCTCTGGCTCAGCAGAGTGAGTAGGCATAAACAACTAGCTCTCAGTTTTTCCCTGATAAGGGCCGAATTGTGCATCTAATGTCCTAACTCTTTCCCAGCTGCACCCTGAAGGTCAAGTCTTCCGTGTAGCCTGCATTATGCATCTGAAGAGACAAAAATCTGTGAGAAATAATAAATTCAGTAAAGTAGTAGGACACAAAATAAATATACAAAAATCAGGTAGGTTTCTATACGCTAACAATGAACTATCAGAGAGAGAAATTAAGAAAACCGTCCCATTTACAATATCACCTAAAGCAATAAAATGCTTACGGATAAATGTAACCAAGGAGGTGAAAGAGCTGTGTGCTGAAAAGTATAAAACATTGATGAAAAACTTGAAGAAAGCACAAATAAATGGAAAGATGTCTTTGTTTTGTGTGGTCCTGGTGAGCTTGCGAATGCCGATAAAGATTCCCAGCCCAGGGATCCCTGGGTGGCGCAGCGGTTTGGCGCCTGCCTTTGGCCCAGGGCGCGATCCTGGAGACCCGGGATCGAATCCCACATCGGGCTCCCGGTGCATGGAGCCTGCTTCTCCCTCTGCCTGTGTCTCTGCCTCTCTCTCTCTCTGTAACTATCATAAATAAATAAAAATTAAAAAAAAAAAAAGATTCCCAGCCCACACTCTTGACCTATTAAATAGAATTTCTGCTGATGGGCCCAGAAGACTGTTTTTAGAAGCTCCACATGAGTCTTAATGCAGCCAGCCCAAGGGCCAGCATTTGAGAACTACCGGACATTTTATTTCCTTTTTTTGCTAGTCTGTATCTTGTCTCTGGCTTGTATGATAGCACTTATAACACTTGATTATATTTGTTTAGTCCTTTGTAGTTCCAGTATTAGTATGATAAGCTTCTTGCCTGGAGACATAGCAGGAACCTAGACATTCTCACATAGACTCTGCCTTTCCTTTGGTCTTTCCCTTTGAATATTTTCTTTTCTTCCTGTCTTGTTTCTGCTTACCCATTAGCTGGAACTGACCTCTGGCAGTACTTTCTTCCCAGCCTAACCAACTATATGTTTCCTTTCTCTTTACAGGAATTTCCATTTCTAAACCTCAGCTGATCTGCCTGCAAGAAAAAAGAGAAATGCCGTGGATTCCAGATGTAAGGGAAATTCAGGATGAAGAGGACCAAAGCACTTGACCAAGTGAGTGAAGAAATTATGAAATAGTACATTTTCTAGGGTATTTTTTGGTGTGGATCCCATTTTATTAACCCTGGTGCTTACCTGGGGGATTCTTTTTTTTATTGTTTTTATTTTATTTATTTATTTATTTATTTATTTATTTATTTATTTATTTATTTATTTTTACAAAAGCTGAAGTATTTCTTCAGTTTTGGAAATACTGAAATGTCTCCTCCTCATTTTTTCTCTCCTGTTCTTGTGAGCCACCTCAAAATTTCTTGCTTTCTATAGTTTTCATTTTATTTTCTCCTTCAGTTGTATGTTGTGAGAATCTTTGATTCAACATCCTGATCTTCAACGAGTTCTTGACTGCTGTCCATTCCATCTAGGGAGGAGGATGAATGATTTAATGGGAGGAGAGAGAAATGAACAAAGGTTACGTGGAGAACACCAAGCGATGTGTCAGATGCTATCACCCAAGCTTGGAATGTCAAGGGGAGGTAGAGAAGGTGGCAGGTGCTGTGTTGAGAAATGGTGTAAAGCTTTAGGGAATATGGTATCTCAACTGGGTCTTAGCAATGAGTAAGATTTCCGCAGATGAAGGCAGGAGAGGAAGAGCCTGACACGTTACAGCAACAGTATAAGCTGTGGCCCTGTGACAAAACAGTGAGAGGCATAGGGGCATGAGATGGCGGAGCCAGGGGGACGTCTGCAGTGTTGACCAGATCTATGACTGGGAGAACTATGTCAGGCCAAGTCCTAGATCAGGCTAAGTAGGAATGGAGGCTGATGCTTCAAAGATGTTGCCAAACCAATGGGATTTCTGGGAATGTATCACTGGAAAAAAAAATCTCCATTCTCCTTCCATTCCCCTTCTTTTTCAGAGCCTTGTGAAAAGTGTTTGGGTTTACTTCCTTGTGAGATGGGACATGCCAGCACACTCTGGGATGGGAGTGAGTGTTATGTCAATGTGACACACAACTCCATATTTTTTAATTAATAGACTTACTTTTTTAGAATAGTTTTAAATTTACAGAAATCTTGAGCAGATAGCATAGAGGATTCTCCTATGATAGCCCCCCCACCATCACACTTTTCCCTGTTACTAAGATCTTGTGTTAGTGTGCTACATGTGTTGTAATTAATAAACTAATACTAAGACATTCTTATTCACTAAGTCCATAGTTTACAATGACATTCAATCTTTGTGTTGTATGTTCAGTGGAATTTTAAAATGCATAAAGTCATGTATCCACCATTGCAGTATCAAACAAAATAGTTCCATTATCCTAAAATTCCTCTGTGCTTCACCTATTCATCCCTCAGCTACCAACCACCACTACACTGGACCACTGCTATCCACTGATAAGTTTTGCCTTTTCTAGAATATCATATAGATGGAATCAGGCAGTCATACGTAGCCTTTTCAGACTGGCTTCTTTTGGCATCGGTGGTTCAGTAGAATTCTTGCCTGCCAGGCTGGCTTCTTTTGCTTACCAAAATGCATTAATGCTTCCTTCGTGTATTTTCATGGCTTGATAGCTCATTACTTTTTATCCCTGAATAATATCCCATCGCGTGGACTAGCACACTTCGTTCATCCATTCATCTATAGAAGGGCATCTTAATTGCTTACCAGTTTTGACAGAAGGCTGTGTGTAGCTTTTCGTGTTGACATAAGTTTTCTCTTTTTTAACTGCTTTATGAAGGTTATGATTGACATACAAAGAGCTATAGATATTTAATGTCTACAACTTGATGTATTTGGCGATCTGTATATACCTCTGAAGCTATTATTGTTGTCAGTGCCATAAACTTATCTATCACCTTCAAAAATTTCCTCCTGCCCCTAGAACCCAGCTTTGACTCTAAAGCTTGAATTCATTTTTTTTTCATTTTTAAATTTTTATTTAAATTCTAGTTAGTTAACATACAGTGCAGTATGGTTTCAGGAATAGAATTCAGTGATTCATCACTTACATGCAATACCCAGCGCTCATCACAACAAATGCCCTCCTTAAGTGCCATCACCTATTTAACCCATCCCCCACCCACTTTCCTCCATTAACCCTCAGTTTGTTCTCTATCCTTAAGAATCTCTTATGGTTTGTTTCCCCCCACCTCCTGTTTCCTCACTTCCCATATGTTCATATGTTTTGTTTCTTAAATTCCATTATGAGTGAAATCACATAGTATTAGTCTTTCTCTGCCTTATTTCGCTTAGCATAATATACTCTAGCTCCATCCACGTCATTGCAGGTGGCAAGATTTCATTCTGACATGTTTTCAGTTGGGTTGGCAGATACCTAAGGAATGCGATTTCTGTATCATGTGATAAAACTATGTTTAAATTTGTAAGGAACTGCCAAAATGTCTTCCAAAGAGGCTGTGCCATTTTGCGTTTCCTCCAGCAATGACTGAGAGTTCCTGTTACTCCATGCCCTTATCAGCATTTTGTATATATTAGTTGTTTTATAAAAAAATTTTAGCCACTCCAGTAGATGTATAGGGGTATGTCCTTGTTGTTTTAAATTTCAGTCCCCTTATGACATATATGATGTTTCATATTCATAGGCTTGTTTGCCTTATCTATGTCTTCTTTAGTGAGGTATATTTTTTGGATCATTTCCCCATTTTAAATGGCATTATTTGATTTCTTCATGTTTCGTTTTAAAAGGTCTTTGTGTATTAGGAAATAAGTCCTTGTCTGATATGTTTTGTAAATATTTTTTTCCACTCTGTGGCTTGTCTTTACATTGTCTTAGCAGGGTCCTTCACAAAATAGAAGTTTTTAATTTTACTGAAGTCCCACTTCTCAAATTTTTATTTCATGGTGTTGTATCCAAAGAGTCCTCACCAAACCCAAGGTTATCTAGATTTTTCTCCTGTACCATATTTTATAAGTTTTCCAGTTTGGGTTTTACATTTAGGTCTATGATCCATTTTAAGGTAATTTTTGGGAAAGATGTAAGATCTGTATCTAGATCCTTTTGGAGGGGGGGCATGTGGACATCCGATTACTACAGCGCCATTTGTTGAAGACTGCTTTTTCCATTGAATTGTCTTTGTTCCTTTGTTGACAGATACTTGACACAGTCTCCATTAGTGTAGCTTTATAGTAAATCCTGAAGTCAGGTAGTATCAATCCTCAACTTTGTTCTTTGTTACCGCTAGGTTGGCTATTTTGGATCTTTTGACTTTCCTCATTAACTTTATTTTTTTAAAGATTTTTTTTTTTTTTGAGAGTGAGAGAGCTGGGGGGTGGTGGTGCTGAGGGAGAGGGAGAGAAAGAATCTCAAGGAGACTCCCTGCTGAGTGTGGAGCCCAATGTGGGGCTCAGACTCAGGACCCTGAGATCATGACCTGAGCTGCAATCAAGAGTCAGATGCTTACCCGACTGAGCCACCCAGGTGGCCCTCCCTATAAACTTTAGAATCCGTTTTTCAATATCCATAAAATAATTTGCTAGGATTTTGATAGGGATTGCATTGAATCTACAGATCAAGTTGGGAAGAATTGATATGTTAACAATATTGAGTCTTACAATCCATGAACGCATAATATCTCTCAATAAAGATTTATTTAGATATTTATTTTTCTTTGTCAGACCTCTGTAGTTTTCCCTATATATCCTGTACCTAATTTATTAGATAAGTATTTCTTTTGGGAAGGGGTTGTTAAAGTAAATGGCTTTGTGTTTTTAATTCTAATTCCAATTGTTCATTGCTGGTATATAAGAAATAAATTGACTTATGTGTACTAACCTTATACTCTACAACCTTGCTATAGTTGCTGAGTAGTTCCCAGAGTTTGTTTATTTATTTATTTATTTTTGTCAATTCTTTGAAATCTTCTCTTTTTATTGAAGTAGAGTCATGACACACTATGACATTAGATTCAGGTGTACAATATAGTGATCTGACAACTCTATATGTTATTCTATGCTTACCACGAGTGATAACACTATTACAGTACCATTGACTGTATTCCCTATGCTCTACCTTTCATCTCTGTGACTTATTCACTCCACAACTGGATGCCTGTACCTTCTGCTCCCCTGTACCCATTTTGTGCATCCTCCCCCTTCACTGCACAGAAACCATCAGTTGTTTCTCTGTATTTATGGCTATGTTTCTGCTTATTTGTTTTGTTTGTTAGATTCCACATAAAGTGAAATAATATGATATTTGTCTTTCTCTGTCTGACTGATTTCACTTAGCTTAATACCCTCTAGGTCCATCCATGTTGTCACAAATGGCAAGATCTGATTCTTTTTATGGCTGAGTAATATTCCATCCTGTGTGCATTTATATCTATCTATCTTTCTATCTACACCACATCTTCTTTATCCATTTATCAATCCATGGACACTTAGGTTGCTTTCATGTCTTAGTTAATACAAATAATGCTGCAGTAAATATAGAGGTGCTTTTATCTTTTCAATTCAGTATTTTCATTTTCGTAGGGGAAATGCCTGGTAGTAGAATTATTGGATCATATGGCCTTCCTTCATTCCTTCCTTCCGTCCTTCTTTGCGTCCTTGCTTCTGTCCTTCTGTCCTACTTTCCTTCCTTCTTTCCTTTCAGGATTGTTGACAAACAATGTTACATTAGTTTCAAGTGTACAAGGTAGTGATTCAACAAGTTTATACATTTTGCTGTGCTCACAACAAGCATACCTACCATCTGTTACCTTACAGGGGTATTACAATATCACTGACTACGTTTCTTATGCTGTGCCTCTTATTCCCATGTTGTCTTTGGAAAAATGTTTATTCGGGTCCTCTGCCCATTTTTTCATTGGATCATTTGTTTCTTTGGTGTTGAGTTGTAGAAATCCTTCATATATATTTGGATGTTAGCCCCTTATTGCATATATCAATTGCAAATATCTTCTCCCATTCAGTAGTTTGCCTTTTCCTTTCATAGATTGTTTTCCTTGTTGTGCAAAAGCTTCTGATTTCAATAGGGTGACAATAGTTTATTTTTGCTTTAGTTTACCCTGCCTGAGGGGTCATATTTAGAAAAATGTTGCCAAGGCTGATGTCAAAGAAATTACTGCCTATCTTTTCTTCTAGGAGTTTTATGGTTTCAGGTCTCACGTTTAGGTCTTTTGTCCATTTTGACTTTAATTTTGTGGATGGTGTAAGAAAGTGATCCAGTTTCATTCTTCTGCGTGTAGCTGTCTTGTTTTCCCAACACCATTTATTAAAGAAACTGTCTTTCCCCCATCATATATCCTTGCCTCCCTTGTCATAGATTAATTGACCATATATGGGTGAGTTTATTTCTGGGCTCTCTGAATCTATGTGTCTCTTTTTGTGCCAGTACCATGCTGTTTTGATTACTACAGCTTTGTAGCATATCTTGAAATCTGCGATTGTGATGCCTCCAGCTTTGTTCTTCTTTTTCAAGATGGCTTTGGCTGCTTGGGGTCTTTTGTGGTTCTGTACAAGTCTTAGGATTATTTATATAGTTCTGTGAAAAATGCTGTTGGTGTTCTGGTGGGGATTGCACTGAATCTGTAGATCGCCTGGGTAGTAGGGACATTTTAACATTATTCATTCTTTCAATCCATGAGCATGGTATACGTTTCCAATTGTTTGTGTTGTCTTCAATTTCTTTCATCAGTGTTTTATAGATTTCAGGGTACAGATCTTTCACATCTTTGGCTGAGTTTATTCCTAGGTATTTTATTTTTGGCTCAATTGTAAATGGGATTGTTTGCTTAATTTCTCTTCCTGCTACTTCCTTTTTAGTGTATAGAAATGGAACAGATTTCAGTATGTTAATTTTGTGTCCTGTGACTTTACTGAATTCATCTGTTTACTTCTAACAGTTTTTTGGTTATGTCTTTAGAGTTTGCTTAGCATCGTGCCATCTTCAAATAGTGTCCATTTTCTTCTTCATTACCAATATGGATGCCTTTTATTTCTTTTTCTATCTGATTGCTGTGGCCAGGACTTCCAGTATCATGTTGAATAAAAGTGGTGTGAGTGGACGATTTTGTCTTGTTCCTGATCTTAGAGGAAAAGCTCTCATTTTTTTCACTGTTGAGTATGATGTTAGCTGTGGGTTTGTCACAGACAGCCTTTATTACTTTGAGGTGTGTTCCCTCTAAACCTACTTTGTCGAGGGTTTTATCATGAGCAGATTTTGAGTTTTGCCAAATGCTTTTCCTACGTCTATTGAGATGATCATATGATTTTTAGCCTTCATTTTATTAATGTGGTGTATCATATTGATTGATTTATGAATATTGAGCCACCCTTGTATCCCTGGAATAAATCCCACATGATTATGGTGAATTATCCTTTTAATGTATTGTTGAGAGCCGTTTGTTAATATTTTGTTGAGGAATTTGCATCTATGTTCATCAAGGATATTGGCCTATAGATTTATTTATTCATGAGAGACAGACAGAGAGAGAGAGAGAGAGAGAGAGAGAGAGAGAGAGAGAGGCAGAGACACAGGCAGAGGGAGAAGCAGGCTCCATCCAGGGAGCCTGACGTGGGACTCGATCCCGGGTCTCCAGGGTCACACCCCGGGCTTCAGGCGGCACTAAACCGCTGTGCCACCGGGGCTGCCCTAGATTTCTTTTTTTGTAGTGCCTTTGTCCAGTTCAGTATGAGGGTGGTGCTGGCCCGATACAATGTATTTGAAAGCTATCCTTCCTCTTCTAATTTTGGAATATTATGAGAAAAATAGGTATCAACTCTTTGTAATAATATATCTATTTGGCACAGTTCACTTGTGAATCCATCTAGTCCTCAACTTTTGGTTGTTGAGAGTCTTTTTTTTTTTTTGAGAGGTTTTTGATTACCAATTAAAGTTCTTTCCTAGTAATTGATCTGTTCAGATTTTCTATTTCTTCTTCATTCAGTTTTGGAAGCTATGTTCCTAGGAATTTATGCATTTGTTTTAGGTTGCCTCCCTCTCTGTTTTTATCTTATTTTACTTTTCCTTACCTTCCCCTATGTTCATCTGTTTTGTTTCTTAAATTCCACACATGAGTCAAATAATAGGATATTTGTCTTTCTGTGACTGCCTTATTTTGCTTAGCATAAAACACTCTAGTTCCATCCATGTTGCTGCAAATGGCAAGATTTTAATTTTTGATGGCTGAGTAATATTCCATTGTGCACACACACACACACACACATACACATATACACACTACTCTTTTATCCATTCCTCAGTTGATGGGCATTCGGACTCTTTCCATAATTTGGCAATTGTTGATAATGCTGCTACAAACGTTGGGGTGCATGGACCCATTTGAATCAGCACTCTTGTATCCCTCAGAGAAATACCTAGTAGTGCAATTGCTGGGTTGTATGGTAGTTCTATTTTAGCTTTTTTGAGAAACCTCCATACTGTTTTCCAGAGTGGCTGTAGCAGTTTGCATTCCCACCAACAGCGCTGGAGGGTTCCCCCTTTCTCCGCATCCTCGCCAACATCTGTTGTTTCCTGAGTCGTTAGCGTTTGGCATCCTGACAGGTGTGAGGTAGTATCTCATTGTGGTTTTGATTTGTATTTCCCTGATGATCAGTGATGTTGAACATTTCTTCACGTGTCTGCTAGCCATTTATATGTCTTCTTTGGAGAAATGTCTTCTGCCCGTTTCTTAACGGGATTACTTATTTTTGGGGTGTTGAGGTTGATAAATTCTTTATAGGTTCTGGATACTACTAGCCCTTTCTTCGATATGTCATCTGCAAATATCTTCTTCCATCCCATAGGTTGCCTTTTAGTTTTGTTGATTGTTTCCTTCACTGTGCAGAAGCTTTTGATCCTGATGAGGTCCCAATAGTTCATTTTTGCTTTTGCTGCCCTTGCCTCGGGTGACGTATCTAGTAAGAAGTTGCTGCGGCCGAGGTTGAGGAGGTTGCTGCCTGTTTTCTCCTCTAGGATTTTGATGGTTTCCTGTCTGATATTTAAGTCTTTAATCCATTTTGACTTCTTTTTTTTTTTTTTTTGTATGGTATAGGAAAAGTGGTCCAGTTTCATTCCTGTGCATGTCGCTGTCCCGTTTTCCCAACACCATTTGGTGAAGAGGCTGTCTTTTATTCCCTTGGATATTCTTTCCTGCTTTGTGGAAGATTAGCTGACCATATATTTGTGGGTCCATTTCTGGGTTCTCTGTTCTGTTCCATTCATGGGTCAGTTTGTTTTTGCTCCAGTACCGTAATGTTTTGATGATTACAGCTTTATTATACAGCTTGTAATTTTGGAGTTGTGATGCCTCTGGCCTTGGTTTTCTTTTTCATCATTCCTTCGGCTCTTCAGGGTCTTTTTGTTCCATATAGGTTTTAGAATTGTTTGTTCTGTCTCTATGAAAAATGATGGTGGTATTTTGATAGGGATTGCATCGAGTGTGTAGATTGCCTCGGGTAACATAGACATTTTAACAATATCTGTTACAGTCCATGAACATGGGTTGTTTTTCCATTTTTTTGGAATCTTTTTCAATTTCTTTCATAAGTGTTCTATAGTTTTCAGAATATAGATCGTTTACTTCTTTGTTTAGATTTATTCCTAGGTATCCTATGGGTTTTGGTGCAATTGTAAATGGGATCGATTCCTTGATTTCTCTTTCTGCTGCTTCATTATTGGAGTATAGAAATGCAACTGACTTCTGTGTGGTGATTTTATATCCTGAGACTTTGCATAATTCCTGTATCAGTTCTAGCAATTTGTTGGTGGAGTCATTTGGGTTTTCTACTTCAGAGTATCAATGTCATCTGCGAAGAGTGAAAATTTGACTTTTGGATGCCTTTCATTTCTTTTTGTTGTCTGATTGCTGAGGCTAGGACTTCCAGTACTATGTTGAACAACAGTGGAGAGACTGGGCATCCCGGTTGTGTTCTTGACCTTGGGGGGAAAGCTCTCAGTTTTTCCCTATTGAGGATGATATTAGCTCTGGGTCTTTTTCACATATGGCCTTTACGATGTTGAGGTATGTTCTTTTTATCCCTACTTTGTTGAGGGTTTTTATCAAGAAGGGATGCTGTACTTTGTCCAATGCTTTTTTTCTGCATCTATTGAGAGGATTGTATGGTTCTTATCCTTTATTTTATTAATGTGGTGTCTCACGTTGATTGATTTGCAGATATTGAACCACCCCTGCAGCCCAGGAATTTTAGCCACTGTTTTCTAAATTGGCGCCAGTGCTATTACCTTATACCAAAGTATCCCTCAACCTCATTACCCATGGCTTCCCACCAAGTTGCCTCTCTGGTGAACACAAGAGTTGTGATGAATTAGAAGATAGCAGAGGCAAAGGTCTAAGGAAAGGCTGAGCACATCACCTGGAATGATGGCCTCCATCACGTACCTTTTACTTCCCACCTCTCAAACTGTGGATACATCTGCTGACCTCTCTGAACGTCAGTTTCCTGATCTGTAAACAGGAATAACAACACCTTGTCAACAGTGGGAAGATTAGATAAGATCCTGTATATGAAAAATTTGTGGCATAATGCCTGGCAACCTAGTAGATGTGTAAGTAGAACAAAGTATGATATCCCCAAATCTCTCATTCCACAACCACAAAATTCACATTATGGGAACATCTAGAAATGGAAGAAATGATTGTGAGATTTTTTTTTTATCACCACAGACCTGGACAAAAGCACTCCTTTGCTCCATAATAGTCTGTGACTCCCGTTGGTGTCAGGATGGCCCAAACTTCTTAGCATGAATATGAAGTCCTTTAGGACATACTCCCTTCCTACGATTTCAGCCTTATCTGTTTTCAACCCCTACTCTCTCCAAACTTGACACCCTATGAGCCGTGAATCATATGGAATATCCCAGTTGTCTGAAAGCACCATGCCCACCCTCCTTTCTGGGCACTTAAAAAATGTTCTTTCCAAAAAAAAAAATATTCTTTCCTATACCTGAAATGATATTCACTGTACTAATTTCTGTTTATCATTCCATACAGTTCAGATGCCATCTACTCAAGAAGATTTCTGTAGCCTCCTGATGGCCTGGCTGGGTTAAATGCTCCATCTCTGTGCTTTCCTAGTGCTCAAAGTGTTTTATTGCTATCCTAATGCTCTCAGTGTTCTGTTGGAATACTCTCCCTCAACTATCTCTTCCATCTCTCTGAGGTCCTTGAGGGGACTGGATTTTGAGATCCATAGTGCCTACCACACAGTAGTGCTGAATAAATGCTTATTCAGCATTTATTGCCAACACAAGTAAGACTGTTTAAGGAAGTGCAAGTTTTAGACAGACTTCTATTGTGATAAGAACACTTAACGTGCAATCTGGCCTCTTAACAGATTTTAACTGCATGTTATTGTTGACATTAGGTGCAGTGTTGTATGGAAGATCTCTACAGTTTATTCATTTTACTTAATTTATGCTTGTGGATTAATAACTGCCTAATAATTAATAACTGCCTATTTTCTCCTCCCCCTGAGTCCCTGTTAACTACCATTCCAGTTTGATTTTATGAATTTAACTATCGTAGATAACTCCTGTAAGTGGAATCATGCAGTACTTGTACTTTTTTGGCCTGGCTTATTTCACTTTGCATAAATATCCTCCAGGTTCATGCATACTGTCACACATTGCAGAAGTTGCTTCTTTTTTAAGGCTGAAAAGTATTACACTGTACGTATACACCACATGGCCTACCTTCATGGCCTGCCTTTATTCCTTTGCATGTGGACTTCCAGTTTCTCCAACACCATTTGTTGAGGAGATTGTCCTTTTTCCATTGAATGACCTTGGCACCTTTGTTAAAAATCAACTGACCACATACACAAAGGTTTATTTCTGACTCTTCTATTCCACTGGTATATATGTCTGTCTTTATGCCAGAACCACACTGTTTTTTTTTTATTACTGTACCTTTGTAGTAAGTTTTGAAATTAGGAAGTGTGAATCCTCCACCTTTGTTCATTCTTTTCCAAACTGTTTGGGGTCCCTTTGAGAGTCTATATGAATTATAAGATGGATTTTTCTATATCTGCAAAACATGTCATTGGTATTCTGACAGGTATTACATTAAATCTATAGAATGCTTTGAGTACTATTGACATCTTAATAATGTTAAATCTTCCAATAAATGAACATGGTATGTCTTTCCATTAATTTGTGTCCTTTAACTTTTTCTTTCAGCAATTTTTTTATAGTTTTCAGCATATAAAACTTCCACCTCATTGGTTAAGTTTGTTCATAAGTATTTTATTCTTTCAATGCTATTGTTGTCGAGTTTAGAGGTTTTATATATTCTGGTACTAATCCTTTTCAAGATGTGTGGTTTGAAAATATTCTCTCTAAGGATGTAGTTTGTCATTTCGTCATTTTAACACGTTCTTTCATTTCCAAAGTTGCTTAGGTTAACACTGTTTCCCTTACAACCTTCAGTGAGTTTTTTTTTCATGCATTCAAAATATGGTTAGAAGTTTCTGTCACACTCTGCGTTCCATCCTGATATTCCTGAATTCCTTAATGATGTTCTAAAATTTTGGATACATTAAATTTCATTCTGTGTGCTGTAAGCCTCTATAGATTGTGACAACTACATAGTGTCATGTGAGCACCAATCAAACATCACACAGTCTTAGTCTGCTCAGGTTACTATAACAAAAGACCATACACTCAGTGGCTCAAACAACAGATATTTATTTCTCACAGTTCTGGAGACTGAGAAGGCAAAGATCAGGATACCAGAACACCAGAGTGTTCTCCATGAGTATACTCTTTCTGGCTTGAAGATGGCCTCCTTCTCGTTATGTCCTCCCTCACTTGACAGAATGAGAGTGCGCTTTGGGCATTTCCTTTTCTTACAGATACTATTACTCCCATCATGAGGGCCATACCCTCATCCAAACCTAGTTAATGGCCACCTCCAAATATTATCACGTTGGGGCTTAGAATTCACATATGAATTCTGAGGGCTGGGGGTACAAATATTCAGTGCATAGCACACATCTATACGAGGTTCAAAGCCCCTTTATCTATACAAGTTCCCCTCCCACAACTCCTGCCAAGCACAGACCACTTCACTATCTCTGGTTTTGCCTTTTCCACAATTTCTTGTAATTGGATCACAGAGAGGAAAAAATATACACACATACATATATGTAGCCATTTGAGACTGGCTTCTTAAACTTAGCAATAGGAATTTAGGATTCATCCATATCTCTCCATGGCCTGAAAGATCATTCCTTTCTTTTGCCAAATAGTACTCCATCGTATGGAGGCACCAAGATCATTTATTCATTCACCTATTGATGCACATCTTGGGTGCTTCCTGTTTTGCAATTATGAATAAACGCGCCATAGACATTGGCGTGTAGGATTTTGTGCGAACTGATGATGTTGGACTTTGCTGATGCCCTGTGATCCTGGAAAACAAAGAAGGTGAAGAACTCTCCCCAGTTTGTGTTCCAGGAAACTGCTTCCTGCAAGGAGTCTTCCTTCCCCATATGACTCAGAGGAGAATCCACAGGTGCCCCCTTGTTTGCTGTGGCAAAACCAGACACGGTCCCACCAAATTCCCATTCTTCAACTCGTAAATGATTAGCCAAACTACTTGTGTTTACTGAAAAACTGGAGCAAAATACTTGTTAATCAGACTCTGCTTAAAGTTCTGTCCTTTCCCTGGGTTTCTGAACTTTGACCCACTGGCAGCCAGAGCCAGCACACAGCCCCTTCTGGGAGTAGGCTGGCTTCAGGGTGAAGCATTCCTTGATTCCCAGTCTTTTCACACCACCCTTTCATTCCATTCCTCCACCCTGGGTTCCCTGTGTCCTCTCTAGAAAATAAAGAGCCTTTTGGCCTAACTCTTGAGATGCTTGCTGATCTTATGGTCAGAGTATTCTCTCTGTTTATAATAGTACCTCTCCCCACCCCTTTTCCTTACAATAATCCTTTGAACAGTTTCTCCTTACTACCTCTGCATTAGTTCTGGAGGTTGCTTTTTATTTGACAGGAGATAAGTTTTTAAATCAAACGGGCAAATACTTAATAGCACGATTATTGGCTCCTATTACTGTAAGACTCTGGTAAGACCAGAGTCTTGACTTGGTAAGACCCTATCAAACTGTCTTCTAAAGTTGCTGTATGATTCAGAGCTTCCAACCTTAAATGAATGACTGCTGTACAGTCAAATGAATGTTGCTCTACATGCTCACCAGCAGTTGGTTTTGTCAGTTTTCTGGATATTAGCCATCTGAATAATGCATAGCATTATCTCATCACTACTTTATTTGCATTTCCCAAGTGCCAAATGATCTTGATCATCTTTTCATATGCTCACTTGCCATTTGTATATTTTAATTGGTGAGGTGTATGTTCCAATCTTTTGTCCATTTGTAATTGAGTTATTTGTTTAATTAGTCTTTGCGTTATATCAGTCCTTTGTATATTTGGACGCAAGTCCTTTAACAAGACATGGGTTGTTTTGTTTTATTTTTATTTTAAAGATTTTATTTATTTAGTCATGAGAGACAGAGAGAGAGAGAGAGAGAGAGAGAGAGAGAGGCAGGCAGAGACACAGGCAGAAGGAGAAGCAGGCTCCATGCAGGGAGCCTGACGTGGGACTCAATCCTGGGTCTCAAGGATCATGCCCTGGGTTGAAGGCAAACCGCTGAGCCACCCGGGCTGCCCTTGTTTTGTTTTTTAAAGATTTATTTATTTATTCATGAGAGAAACAGACTGAGAGAGAGAAGCAGAGACGTAGGCAGAGGGAGAAGCAGGCTTCTTTCAGGGAGCCCGATGTGGGACCCGATCCTGGGTCCCGGGATCACGAGCTGAGCTGAAGGCAGGCACCCAATGGCTGAGCCTCCCAGGCATCCCTCAGGCATGAGTTTTGCAAATATTTTTCTTCCAGTCTCTGGATTGCCTTTCATTTCTTAACAGCCTCTTTTGCAGAGTGCAAGGTTTCTTATTTTTTGTAATTTTAATTTTAATTTTTTTTGGCTTTTATGGCACTCTGTGGTTCCACCCAGAGTCATCCTTTACATTTTATTTTTAAAATTTTTTTTTGTTGGAGATCAATTTTTTTTGTTTTTTTATTTTTAATAAAGTCCAACTCAGCTTGCTTTTTCTTTCTTTCTTTCTTTCTTTCTTTCTTTCTTTCTTTCTTTCTTTCTTTCTTCTTTTTTTCTTTTCTTTCTTTTTTCTTCTATTTCATGGGCTCTACTTACGGTGTTCTGTGTAAAAGCTCAGCAGCAAACACAAAGTCATGTTGATTTTCTCCTATGTTTCCTTCAGAAGGAAGGAAGATACTTTATAGTTGAATTTTAAATATAAGCTCTTGTTCCTTTTTGAGTTAATTTGTGTAAGAGTGTCAGATCTGGGGCTAGGTTAAACTTTTATGGCCTTGGACTCCAAATTGTTCCAGCACCATTTATTGAAAAGACTATTCCTTCTCCATCAAATTGTGCCTGTACCTTTGTCAAGTTCAACTAAGTCATATTTGTGCAAGTCTGTTACAGGTTTGCTGCTGTGATGCATTAAACTCTGTGTCAATTCTTTGGTGATACCACACTGTCTTGATTACTACAGCTTTATAGTAAGCCTTGAAATCAGATAATATGAGTCCTGGACCTTTATTCTTCTTTTCCAGAAAGAAGTGTTATCTATTCTATTTTTTAAAGATTTTATTTATTTATTCATGAGAGACAGAGAGACAGAGAGAGAGGCAGAGACACAGGCAGAGGGAGAAGCAGGCTCCATGCAGGGAGCTTGACGGTGGGACTCGATCCCGGGTCTCCAGGATCACACCCCAGGCTGAAGGCGGCGCTAAACCACTGAGCCACCAGGGCTGCCCTGTGTTATCTATTCTAGAGCCTCTGGTTTTCTATACAAGTTTTAGATTGGGATGTCAATATCTTCAGAGAGCTTGCTGCAATTTTGATGGGGATTCTGTTGTTTCTATAGGTAAGTCTGGGAAGAATTGAAATTTTAACAAGTATGGGTTTTCCAGTCCATGTGTATGAAATATCTCTCCTTTTAGTTAGATTTTCTTTGATTTCTACATCATTGTTTGTGGTTCTCCACAAACAGATCCTGCGTATATTTGTTATATTTATACCTAAGTACTTCATATGTAGGGTTGCTATTGTAAACGGTTATTTGGGGGCAGGGGGTGTTATTTGGATACTAACCCTTTATCCAATTAAAAAATGGGCAGAAGACATGAACAGACATTTCTTCATAGAAGACATACAGATGACCAACTGACACATGAAAAGATGCACAACATCACTCATCATCAGGAAAATGCAAATCAAAACCAGAATGAGCTATCACCTCACACATGTCCAAATGGCTAAAATCCAAAACATAAGAAACAACAAGTGTTTGCGAGGATGTAGAGAAAAAGGAATCCTCTAGCACTGTTGGTGGGAATGCAAACTGGTGTAGCCGCTGTGGAAGGGCAGTATGGAGGGGGCCTCAAAAAATTAAAAATAGAACCTACCATATGATCTAGTAATTGCACTACTGGGTACTTACCCAAAGAATATGACAACACTAGGTCAAAGGGATGTATGTGCCCCTGTGTTTATTGCAGCATTATTTGCCATAACCAAATTACGGAAGGAGCCCAAATGTTCATTGATAGATGAATGGATAAAGAAGATATGTATGTATACACACATACACTATGTATGTGTGTGTGTGTGTGTGTGTTTTATACAGAACCCCAGAAGAAGAATCCATGTACACACACACACACTGGAATATTATTCAGCCATAAAAAAGAATGAAATCTTGCCATTTGCAACAACATGGATGGATGTAAAGAGTATTATGCTAAGCGAAATAAGCCAGTCAGAGAGAGACAAATATCATAGATTTCACTCATATGTGGAATCTAAGAAACAAAACAAATGAACAAAGGAAAAAAAGAGAGACAAACCAAGAAACAGACTATTAACAAGTGGAGGTCGGGTGTAATAGGTGAAGGGAATTAAAGAGTACACTTATTTTGATGAGCACTGAGTAATACATGGAATTGTTGCATCACTCTCTTGTACACCTGAAACTAATATATCCCTGTATGTTAACTACACTGGAACTAAAAAACAAAAACAAAAACAAAAACAAAAAACAAAAAACGCAACACCTAGTAACTATAAGTGAGAAAAGACTCAGAAATGGATATGTTAAAGACCTGATGAGTTATTTTTTTAAGTAATTTAAAAAACTATCAAATTCTGATTGTTCAGTGTTCATATGTAGGTAAGGAATTGCCATGTGTATATTGTACCTTATATCGTGGGGGCCGTACTAAACTCCCTTATTAATGCAACGGTTTTTTTTGTAGATTCCTTGGTATTTTTTATGTAAATAATTGTGTCTGCTGCAAATAAAAATTGTGGTATTTCAGCATTTCCAATCTGTACACCTTTTAATTCCTCTTTCCGTTCTTATGTAACAAGCTGGGATTCTAATACATATTGAATAGGAGTGATGACAGCAGACTTATCTCGAGGGGAAGTGTCTGACTGTCATCCTTAAGCCTGATGTTGCCTGTAGGGTTTTCCCAGATCTTTTTCATCAGGTTAGGGATGTTCCCCTCCATTCCTAGTTTACCGAGAGCTTTTCACATGAAGTCTGTTGAATTATCAAATGCTCTCTGCATCGATTGATATGATCATATGATTTCTGTTCTTTAGCCTGTTGATGTGGTGAACTACATTTGTTGATTTTCAAATGTTGAACTGGTTTTGTGTGCCTGAAAGATATGTCATTTGTTTGTGGTGTACAGTTCTTTGCATGCATTGTTGGATTCGATTTGCTGATGTGTTGTTGAGGGATTTTATGACAATGTTCATGAGAGATCATGGTCTGCATCATCTTTGTCTGTCTTGCTATTAGGGGAAATGCAGACCTCAGAGAACGAGTTAGGAAATGTTCTTCTGCCTCTACATTCTGGAAGAGATGGTGGAAAATTGGAATCATTTTTTTTTTCTTTAAGTGTTTGTTTGGAATTCACCAAGGAAAAAGTCTGGGCCCTGGGCATAAATACATAACTGTTCGGGTTATCTATTTTTCCGTGTGAGATTTGATAGTGTCTTCCAAGGAATCTGGCCATTCCCTCTACTGGTTCAAATTTGCAGGCATAGGATTGCCAGTGGCATTCCTTTTTATTATCATTTTAGTGCCTATGAGATCAGTAGTGATGTCCATTCTTTCCACTCAGATATTGGTAAGTTGTGTCTTCCCCCCTTTTTTTCTTCTTGGCCAGAAAGAGGTTTGCCTCTCTTATTGGCCTTTGCTAAGAACCCGGCTTTTGGTGTCACTGAATTTTTTTTTTAAATTTTTATTTATTTATGATAGTCACAGAGAGAGAGAGAGAGAGAGAGAGAGAGAGAGGCAGAGACACAGGCAGAGGGAGAAGCAGGCTCCATGCACTGGGAGCCTGACGTGGGATTCGATCCCGGGTCTCCAGGATCGCGCCCTGGGTCAAAGGCAGGCGCCAAACCGCTGCGCCACCCAGGGATCCCTGTCATTGAATTTTTGCTATGGTTTTCCTGCTTTTGATTTCATTGTCTTCTGCTCTGATTTTTATGATATATTTCTTTCTGTTTACTTTGGGCTTAAACTGGTCTCTTTTCCTACTTTCGTGAGGTTTATGATTTTAGATCATAAAATCATAAAAGAGTTTAGAACATAAAAGAGTTCTTCCTCTCCAGTACCTGAATGTATGCTCTAAATTTCATTTCCCTCTGAGGCAATGCTATTGCTGTATCACAATACTTTTGAATTTTCATTTTAATTTAGTTCAAAACGTCTTTCGGTTTCTCTGGAGCTTCCTTCTTTCATCCATGTGCCGATTAGAAATGTTTTGTTTCATCTCCAAACCTAGGCAGCTTATCCATCTACTTCTCTGTTGTTGATTTCTAGCTTAATTCCATTGCGGTGTGAGAACCTACTTTGTAGGACTCCTACTCCTTTATATTTGTAAAGTTGTGCTTTCTGTCCCCACATATGATCTATCTTTGTGAATGTTCCCCGTGAGCTTGAGAGGCTACGGATTCCACTCTTGTTGAGTGGAGTGTTCTATACAAGTCAAGTAGATCGAGTTGATGGATAATGCTGTTCAGGTTGTCGGTATCTTTTTGGTATCTGCTTGTCTGCCTGCTTGGTTTACCAATTAGTGGCAGAGGGGTGTTGAAATCTCTCACTGCAGTCAGGGATTTATGCATTTCTTTTTGAACTTTTACCAGGTTTTGCCTCAAACATTTTGATGCTGTTTAACACTGTGATTAGGGGCTTACACAGTTAGGATTGTTATGTCCTCTTGGAGAATTGACTCCTTAATCATTATGTGATGCCCCTCCTTATTCCTATCCCTGGCAGTTTTCATTGTTCCATGTCGGCTTTATCTGAAATTAATGTAGCTCCTGCGTCTTGCTTTGGCTTAGTGTTAGCATGGTAAACCTTTTCCTATTCCTTTACTTCTTAAGCTACCTGAGTCTTGATGTTGAGTGTGAGGTTCTTGCAGGCAGCTTATACTTGGGTCTTTCTTTTGTCCACTCAGAAAATCTCTGTCTTTAGTGGGTGTCCTTAAGCCATTCTCACTTAGAGTGATGATTGGTATAATCGGATTGATATTTGCGCCTGTTTTCCCCTCTTTTACCGTATTGCTTATACTGCTTCTCAAACTATTTTCAGCGGTTGCCCTAGAGTTTAGAATATACACTTTTACTAAGCCAAGTCCACCTTCAGATAATAGTATATGGCTTCATGTGTAGTGCAGGTACCTTATCACAGAGTATTCCTAATTCCTCCCTCCCATTGCTTGGGATACTTCTGTCTTTCACCTATCCGTGTGCTATGATCATTCGATACATTGTGCTATCCTGTTTTAGAGAACAGTCCTCTTTTAGATGACACAAGAATGAGAACCATAAAAGATGTTAATTCACCTCCATTTTACTTCACGAGTCTCTTCCTTTCTTTAGGTAGACCCATGTTTCTGACCCATATTATTTTCCTTCTGCCTGAAGAACATCTCTTAACGTTTCTTGTGAGGCAGGTTTCCTGCAGATGAATTTGCTCAACTTTTGTTTGTCTGAGAGTCTTTACCTTCTTGTGTTCCTGTTTTACTGGAAATAGATTTCTAGGTAGGTGGTTTTTCCTTTTCAATCAACACCTTAAATATTTCATTTCACTCTACCCCTCTGCATGCAGGGTTGTGACGAGAAGTCAGCTGTAATTCTTATTCATGTTTTTCTACGGGTAAGATGTTTTTCTCTTCTAGTTTGTTCTTTCAGCATTTTCTCTTTTAGTTTTTTAATACGGTTTGAATATAAAAAGTCTAAGGGTGTGTGTGTATATATGCTGCTTGGTATTCACTAAGATTCCCAAGTCTGTGCTTTGGTGTCTGTCATTTATTTTGGCAGCTCTTGGCCCTTAGTGCTTCCAACTTTCCTTCTTCTCTGTTATCTCTGCTTCTTTCCTTTTATGGAATTTGGATTAATATGTGAAACTTTTTCCAATTTCACACGGCAGGATGTTCAGTTATGGCTTTTTTTTTTCAGTTTCTCTTTTTACTTCTTAGCATTTCCATTAGGTCATAGGTCAATAAAACTTTCTGATCTTCAGGCTCCTCAGTTCTTTCCTTCATTGTGCTGAGTCTACTGACAAATCCTCATTCCTGTTGTCGTGTTTTAGTTTTCTAGTATTTCCTTTTAATTTTTGCTCAGAATTGCCATCTCTGCATATGTTACCCATCAGCTTTTGCATGTTGCCGATTTTTCCATTAGAGCCCTTAACAAATTAATCATAGGGGCACCTGGGTGGCACAGCGGTTGAATGTTTCTCTTTGGCTCAGGGCATGGTCCCGTGGCCCCGGGATCGAGTCCCACATCGGGATCCCCTCGAGGAGCCTGCTTCTCCCTCTGCCTATGTTTCTGCCTCTCTCTCTCTGTATCTCTCATTAATAAATAAATAAAATCTTTTTAAAAAATAAAATAACTATGATTAATTTGGTGGGTAACTATGATTAACTATGAAAATCTGTGGTTGTGCAGTGCTTTCAGATATAATCCACAGTTATTTCTCTGGAACCCCATGGATGGTAGTGGTAAGGTGGTGGGGGGGGGGAGGGGGGAAATTCTATAGTTTCATGATTAAATCTCTTATCTTTTAGTGGGGGCCGTGTCTCTGGGCTGCAACCTTCACAGGTATATCTTCAGTGGCGTCACCTTCTCCCATGCCTTCTGTCCTTCCCCTGGCTGCAGTATTCTCAGATTAGTTCCTGGAAGGCTTCACCCCTGTTGCCTACTCTGTTTCCCTTAGGTGAGACAGGAAGTGTGTGTGTGTGTGTGGGGGGGTGCTGTGTGGGAGGAATACCCTTCTTCCACCTAGGGTAAAGCTCTAGCAAAGTGTTTCCCCTGGAGAGTAGGCCTCTGTCATGGAGAAGGCTCTGGGGGTATTTTGACAATGATTATTCCTCCTCTCTCCCAGTCAGAAAAACTAGGGCATCTTTTCTCAGAACTTCACCCTGAAAATCCATTTCCTGGAGTGAAAGACCATAAACATGTAGCTTCTGCCTAAGACTTCAGTGGGTGAATGGGGGTGGGGTGGGCACAGGGTGGAGATGTAGTAGGGGAAGCAGATTCTCGCTCTCCTGTTAGTCCACACTCAGCTTCGAGCAATTCAACTTATGTACCATTTAAGTACTCTTAGCAGTTTATGACTGCAGAGGAATCTGATCCAGGAAAGCAGATCTCAGTTTGAACAGTCTGAATTCAACTCTCTCTCGAGATCTTATGTGGTGTTTTGCCCTGCCACCATAGTTCTCTGATAAGTTTAAAAAAAAAAAAAAAAGAAGGTTGATGCACTTTTTTGCAGTGTTCTCTTTTTTAAGGAGGGATTGGTGATTTCTACCCTGTTTTATATATTGGAGCTGAAACCAGAAGTCTCACTTGTGACCATTTTTGAAACCTAGCACCATCATTATAAGCCTGTGATTTGCAAATATCATGGTAAGTCCCAAGAGAAGCAGATGCAAGTTGAAAGTATTTGTCTGAGGGAGCCAGTAGGAAGAGTGTGGTGTTTATGGTAGGAAGAGTGATGGGGCACAGTGTGTGTGGGGGGTGCGGAGGGGGTGGATTTAGAATCAAATGATTCTTAGTTTTATTCAATGCTAGTATTATTTAACTTTTAAAATCTCTTTCTCTACACACACAGACACACACACACACAAACACATGTGTGTTTGTGTTTTGAGAAAATTAAGAAATAGGTGGTGCCTCTTATGTAGAAATAGTCTATAGAGATTTTACATAGGAGAATACAAAGAAATTCTAAGCATGATTTCCAGGAGATTGAATAAACACCCCCTAATATATACAATTCCTTAAAAAAGTATCTCTCGCTTCTGGATGTCAGCTGTCACTGTTTGTTAACTAATATGGATGTGTTACTTATGATCACAGCAGGTTTGCACAACAATTGGCTAGGGTAATAATGTGAAAATTGGCCTGTCCTAAGTCTTGGGGAAGCAATGAAAGAAAAGGGACTATGGGATCCCTGGGTGGCGCAGCGGTTTGGTGCCTGCCTTTGGCCCAGGGCGCGATCCTGGAGACCCGGGATCGAATCCCACATCGGGCTCCCGGTGCATGGAGCCTGCTTCTCCCTCTGCCTGTGTCTCTGCCTCTCTCTCTGTGACTATCATAAATAATTTTAAAAAAACATAAAAAAAGGGACTATGGGCCCATTTCACAAGTGAAGAAACGAAGGCTAAAAGAGATTCAGTAACTTGCTGAAAAGTCATGTGCCAAGTCCATCTGATGTCAGCATCGATGTCCTGTCTGGAATACTTCTCTGCCTATCCTGGAATACACACTTTTGAAGAGTCACAGCTTTATTGGAAAATGGTGTTATTTTTTTCAACTAGGTTTGGGGACCAAATTTACTGAGACAAGTACAAGGAGAGATGAATACCATCAGCCAGTTCTTTTCAGAAATCACAAATTATTAAATTATTTAGAAACTAGAAACAGAGACACCTAGGTGGTTCCGTGGTTGAGCGTCTGCCTTTGGCTCAGGGCGTGATCCCGGAGTCCCGGCATTGAGTCCCACATTGGGCTTCCTACATGGAGCCTGCTTCTCCCTCTGCCTACGTCTCTGCCTCTCTTTTCTCTCTCTCTCATAAATAAATAAAATCTTTTTAAAAATTAAACTAGAAACAAAGATAGAGATCTTCCAAATCTGTTTAATGAAGATAGCCTAAACCCTGATTCCCAAACCTGGAAAAGATGATATGTGCACACACGCCCACAGGCCCACATACCTGCGTGGTGCACAAGCACATGTGCACACTCCCACATGTGCCCGTACACACAGAAATATGGATCTGTCTCACTTAGGAGCATAGATTTCATGGTTTTATCCATCAATTTCGAGTATGTAGAGTTTAATGGTATATAGAAAATCTACACATCCTGGTAGTTTTTCTTGTCATGAGAGGATCGTGTAATATTGAGAAATATTTTAGTATTTTAATAATCTATCATATCAATAGGGCAAAGGAGGAGAAAACATATCCTTTGAAATGCTGGGGAAGAAACTCAAGAAATCCAGTGCATCTCTGATAAACTGCGGTCTTTCCTAGTTCTTGTCTTCAGCTGAGAAAATTGCATTAAAACCCTTTATTACTGCCCATCTGCAATCCCTTATCTGAAACCCCTGGGACCAGATGTTGCAGAATTCATATATCATACGTTACATAAGAGCCATAAGTGGGGTCTGGAATAGCACTGATGAATCTAATAAGACAATATTTCCACAGAGAAACACAAATATTCATGCTGAGAAGGATAAATAAAGTCTAAAAACAGCCTCCTGTCAGTACAGGTCATGTTTTATGTGCATATGAGACAGGAAAAATAACTCTGGTTTTCATAGCCTTTGAGATTTCAGACTTACGATAAGGGATTTTTGATTCTGAAGCATGTTTCTGTCAGTTCTTTCTGCATTTTATACGTGTTTTCCCCCTCTATGTTGGTAGATTTTTCCTTTAGTGAAGTATAACCGACAAAGAGAAGGAGCACAAATGATAAATGACAGCAATTTGGTGACATTTCACAAAGTGGACACATGCAAGTAACCACCACCCAGATCAAGATATACGACATTACTAGTGCCCCAGAAACCTATACTGTGTCCTTATCTAGTCATTACACCTGACAGTTAACCACTCTTCTGACCTATGTCACTGTAATGGTTTTTTGTTTGTTTGTTTGTTTTGTTTATTTTGGCTTGTTTTTAAACTTTCTACAAATAGAATTATCAGTCATGTGGCTTTTTATGCCTGGCTTCTTTTGCTCAATGTTCTGATATTGAGATCTGCCCATGTTGTTGCACATAGAGATATTTGCTTGTTTCATGTCTGTATGGTATTCTCTACAATGAGTATACCACACTGTATTTATTCATTCAGCTGTTGATAGATGTTCAGATTATTTCCGGTTCATGACTATCATCAATAACGATGCTGTGAACATTTTCATTCATGTGTTCTGGAGAACATGTTTGCACTGCTGTTTGATATATACATGGATTGGGTGGTAGCCAGAGTTCCATGCTGATGCCCAGTGACCCTTGTCTTTGCACAGTCTCCTCCCAGTGGGTGTGGATGGAACCTGTGGACGTGATGAGATAGCACTCCCACGATTATGTGAAATTATTTAGCAAGAAGGATTTTGCAGGTGTAATTAAGGCCACAGATCAGTTGACCTTAAGATGGGGTGATTGTTCAAGGTGGGCCAGACCTAATCAGGGGAACACTTACAAGGGCCGAGGCCCCGCCTGAAAGAGAGATTGGAGGTTTGAGGGGGCATTCACAGGGGGCCACATGGTGAGGAACTGAAGGCAACCTCTGGGAGAGGAGTGCCGTCCCCAGCTGACACCCAGCGAGAGAAAGGGGCCTCAGTCCTCCAGCAGCCTGGAACCGAATTCAGCTGACAACATGGTTGTGTTTGGAAGGGACTCTCCCTGAAAGCCTCCAGAAAGGGGCACATCAAGTCCACTGCCATCTCATCCTGTGAGACCCAGAGCAGGGAAACCATTCACACTGGGCACAGGCCTCTGACCTGCGCAATTATGAGCTAATAAACGGGGGTTATTTTAAGCTGTTAGGAGTGTGGCCATCTACTCCACGCCAACAGGAAGGTAATACAGATGTCGGTACCTGAATGTGGGGTGCCACCACTGCCAACAGTTAAAGATGTAGGTGTGGCTTTGGAATTGGGTAGTGGGCGAGGGCTGGAGGAATTTTGAGGTGTATGCTAGAGAGAGCCTTGATTGCCTCGGACCGACCATTAGTAGAAATCTGAACTTTGAGGATATGGCTGGTGAGGGCTCAGAAGGAAGCGAGGGACAGATTATTGGAAACTGGAAGAAGGGGGATTCCTTCTTCCAGTTTCCTGCTATGTAGTGGCAGAAAGCTTAACAGGATTGTTGCCTGTGGTTATGTGGAAAGGAGAAGATACAGATGACAAACTTGGATATATGGCAAAGGGAGAGGTTGGAGGTAGCAGAATTTGGGTAGCATAATAGGAAAAACCTAGATTGCCTTGAGCAGAGTATTAGTGCGGATCTGGAATTTAAAAACCAAGGATTGGGACGCCTAGGTGGCTCGGTGGTTGAGCGTCTGCCTTTGGCTTGGGACGTGATCCCGGGTCTGGGGATCGGGTCCCGCACCGGGCTCCCTGTGAGGAGCCTGCTTCTCCCTCTGCCTGTGTCTCTGTCTCTCTCTCTCTCATAAATAAATAAAATCTTAAAAAATAATAAAAACCAAGGATTATTCTAGGCTTTGAAACTTTATCAAAGAATTCTGTCTGCTGTTCTCTCAGCTGGATTTCCAAACTACTTTCTGCCTTCCGATCCCTGCCCCCTTTTCAAACCCGAATGTTCTAGCTGCTATCCTATGCCCATCCCACCACTGTGTGTTGGGGAAGATTGCTTGTCACTTTAGTGTCACCAGTCCTCAGTTGCAGACGGATTGTGCCCCAGGAGTTGTATTGCATGGATTATACCCAGGAACCTCATCCATGCCTGATTTAGATGACTGGGATCATGAGATTCTGGACTTTTGAGCTGTGCAGTTTTGATGAGCTCTTGGACTTGAGCTGTTGCCATAATACCACGAGACATTTGAAGACTGTGGGATGGACTGAATGAATTTTGTCTGTGGGACAGACTGGATCACTGGGGGCCAGAGGGCATGCTGTGGTAGGGGGAGTTCAAAGAGGATTTCAAGTGACCCTCAACCTTGATATACTCCCCTCCCATTCAGTATAAGAGGAGCCCGTGAACATGATCAGACGTCACTCCTGTGACCATGTTACGTTACATGGGAAAAGAGATTTTGGCACATGTATTAAGGTCCCAAATCGGTAGACCTTCGAATAAGGATGTCATCCTGGGTGGGCCAGGCCCAATCAGGTGAGCCCTAATTTTTATTTTTATTTTTTTTGTTTTTTGTTTTTTACCATCTTGTTTTCTTTATTAAATTTTTTTATTGGAGTTCAATTTGCAAACATATAGCATAACACCCAGCGCTCATCCCACCGATGCCCCCCTCAGTGCCCATCACCCAGTCACCCCAACCCCCTGCCCACCTCCCATTCCACCACCCCTTGTTCATTTCCCAGAGTTAGGTGTCTCTCATGTTTTGTCACCCTCACTGATATTTTCACTCATTTTCTCTCATTTCCCTTTATTCTCTTTCATTAATTTTTATATTCCCCAAATGAATGAGACCATATAATGATTGTCCTTTTCTGATTGACTAATTTCGCTGAGCATAATACCCTCCAGGTCCCTCCACATCGAAGCAAATAGTGGGTATTTCTCGTTTCTAATGGCTGAGTAATATTCCATTGTATACATAGACCACATCTTCTTTATCCATTCATCTTTTGATGGACACCGACGCTCCTTCCACAGTTTGGCTATTGTGGACATTGCTGCTATAAACATTGGGGTGCAGGTGTCCCGGCATTTCACTGCATCTGTATCTTTAGGGTAAATCCCCAGAAGTGCAATTGCTGGGTCATAGGGCAGGTCTATTTTTAACTCTTTGAGGAAACTCCACACAGTTTTCCAGAGTGGCTGTACCCGTTCACATTCCCACCAACAGTGCAAGAGGGTTCCCCTTTCTCCACATCCTCTCCAACATTTGTTGTGTCCTGCTTTGTTAATTTTCCCCCATTCTCACTGGTGTGAGGTGGTATCTCATTGTGGTTTTGATTTGTATTTCCCTGATGGCCAGGGATGCAGAGCACTTTCTCATGTGCGTGTTGGCCATGTCTATGTCTTCCTCTGTGAAATTTCTGTTCATGTCTTTTGCCCATTTCAGGACTGGATTGTTTGTTTCTATGGTGATGAGTTTAATAAGTTCTTTATAGATCTTGGATACTAGCCCATTATCTGATAGGTCATATGCAAATATCTTCTCCCATTCTGTAGGTTCTGTTTTAGTTTTGTTGACTGTTTCTTTTGTTGTGCAGAAGCTTCTTATCTTGATGAAGTCCCAATAGTTCATTTTTGCTTTTGTTTCTCTTGCCTTCATGGATGTATCTCACAAGAAGTTGCTGTGGCCAAGTTCAAAAAGGGTGTTGCCTATGTTCTCCTCTAGGATTCTGATGGAACCTTGACTCACATTTAGACCTTTCATCTGTTCGAGTTTATGTTTGTGTATGGTGTAAGAGAATGGTCTAGTTTCATTCTTCTGCATGTGGATGTCCAATTTTACCAGCACTAATTACTGAAGAGACTGTGTTTTTTTTCCAGTGGATAGTTTTCCCTCCTTTATCGAATATTAGTTGACCATAAAGTTGAGGGTCTACTTCTGGATTCTCTATTCTGTTCCATTGATCTCTGTGTCTGTTTTTGTGCCGGTACCACACTGTCTTGATGACCACAGCTTTGTAGTACAACCTGAAATCTGGCATTGTGATGCCCCCAACTATGGTTTTCTTTTTTAAAATTACCCTGGCTATTCGCAGTCTTTTCTGATTCCACACAAATCTTAAGATGATTTGTTCCAACTCTCTGAAGAAAGTCCATGGTATTTTGATAGGGATTGCATTAAACGTGTAAATTGCCCTGGGTAATATTGACATTTTCACACTATTAATTCTTCCAATCCATGAACATGGAATATTTTTCCATCTCTTTGTGTCTTCCTCAATTTCTTTCAGAAGTGTTCTGTAGTTTTTAGGGTATACATCCTTTACTTCTTTGGTTAGGTTTATTCCTAGGTATCTTATTCCTTTGGGTGCTATTGTAAATGGCATTGACTCCTTAGTTTCTCTTTCTTCAGTCTCATTGTTAGTGTACAGAAATGCCACTGATTTCTGGGCATTGATTTTGTATCCTGCCACACTGCCAAATTGCTGTATGAGTTCTAGCAATCTTGGGGTGGAGTCTTTTGGGTTTTCTATGTAGAGTATCATGTCATCTGCAAAGAGCAAGAGTTTGACTTCTTCTCTGCCAATTTGAATGCCTTTTATTTCTTTTTGTTGCCTGATTACTGAGGCTAGGGCTTCTAGTCCTATGTTGAATAGCAGTGGTGAGAGTGGACATCCCTGTCTTGTTCCTGATCTTAGGGGAAAGGCTCCCAGTGCTTCCCCATTGAGAATGATATTTGCTGTGGTATTTTCCTAGATGGCTTTTAAGATGCTGAGGAATGTTCCCTTTATCCCCACACTCTGAAGAGTTTTGATCAGGAATGGATGCTGTATTTTGTCAAATGCTTTCTCTGCATCTATTGAGAGGATCATATGGTTCTTGTTTTTTCTCTTGCTGATATGATGAATCACATTGATTGTTTTATGAGTGTTGAACCAGCCTTGCATCCCGGGGATAAATCCCACTTGGTCATGGTGAATAATCTTCTTAATGTATTGTTGGATCCTATTGGTTAGTATCTTGTTGAGAATTTCTGCATCTGTTTTCCTCAGGGATGTTGGTCTATAATTCTCCTTTTAGGTTGGGTCCTTGTCTGGTTTTGGAATTAAGGTGATGCTGGCCTCATAGAACGAGTTTGGAAGTATTCCGTCTCTTTTTATCTTTCCAAACAGCTTTAGTAGAATAGGTATGGTTTCTTCTTTAAACGTTTGATAGAATTCCCCTGGGATGCCATCTGGCCCTGGACTTTTGTGTCTTGGGAGGTTTTTGATGACTGCTTCAATGTCCTCCGGGGTTATCAGCCTGTTCAGGTTTACTATTTCTTCCTGTTCCAGTTTTGGTAGTTTGTGATTTTCCAGAAATGCGTCCGTTTCTTCTATATTGCCTACTTTATTGGCGTATAGCGGCTCATAATAAGTTTTGAAAATCGTTTGTATGTCCTCGGTATTGGTGGCGATCTCTCCTTTCTCATTCATGATTTTATTAATTTGAGTCTTTTCTCTCTTCTTTTTAATAAGGCTGGCTAATGGTTTATCTGTCTTATTAATTCTTTCAAAGAACCAACTCCTGGTTTTGTTGATCTGTTCCACAGTTCTTCTGGTCTCGATTTCGTTGAGTTCTGCTAGAATCTTTATTAATTCTCTTCTTCTGCTGGGTGTAGGATCTATTTGCTGTTTTTTCTCCAGCTCCTTTAGGTGCAAGGTTAGCTTTTGTATTTGAGTTCTTTCCAGTTTTTGGATGGATGTTTGTATTGTGATGTAGTTCCCCCTCAGGACTGCCTTTGCTGTGTCCCAAAGATTTTGAACGGTTGTATCTTCATTCTCATTAGTTTCCATGAATCTTTTTAATTCTTCTCTAATTCCCTGGTTGACCCTTTCATCTTTTAGCAGGATGCTCTTTAACCTCCACTTATTTGAAATCCTTCCAAACTTCGTCTTGTGATTTAGTTCTAGTTTCAAAGCATTATGGTATGAAAATATGAAGGGGACGATCCCAATCTTTTGGTATCAGTTAAGATCTGATTTGTGACCCAGTATGTGGTCTATTCTGGAGAAAGTTCCGTGTGCACTCGAGAAGAATGTGTATTCAGTTGCGTTTGGATGTAAAGTTCTGTAAATATCTGTGAAATCCATCTGGTCCAGTGTATCATTTAAAGCTCTTGTATTCTTTGGAGATGTTGTGCTTAGAAGATCTGTCGATTGTAGAAAGTGGTGTGTTCAAGTCTCCCAGTATCAGTGTATTATTGTCTAAGTATGTTTAGACATAAACATACTTACTTTGTTTATTAATTGATTGATACACTTGGCAGCTCCCACATTCGGCGCATAAATATTCATGATTGTTACGTCCTCTTGTTGCATAGATCCTTTAAGCATGATATAGTGGTCCTCTTCATCTCTTACTACAGTCTTTGGGATAAACTTTAATTTATCTGATATAGGGATGGCTACCCCTGCTTTCTTTTGAGGACCATTTGAATGGTAAATCGTTCTCCAACCTTTCATTTTCAGGCTATAGGTGTCCTTATGTCTAAAATGAGTCTCTTGTAAACAGCAAATAGATGGGTCCTGCTTTTTTATCCAGTCTGAAACCCTGTGCCTTTCGATGGGGTCATTAAGCCCACTCACGTTCAGAGTTACTATTGAAAGATATGAATTTAGTGTCATCATGATACCTATTCAGTCCCTGTTTTTGTGGATTATTTCCTTGGACTTCCTCTTTCTTTTACAGAGTCCCCCTCAATATTTCTTGCAGAGCTGGTTTGGTGGTCACATATTCTTTCAGTTTCTGCCTATCTTGGAAGCTCTTTATCTCTCCTTCTATTCTGAATGAGAGCCTTGCTGGATAAATTATTCTTGGCTGCATGTTCTTCTCATTTAGGACCCTGAATATATCTTGCCAGCCCTTTCTGGCCTGTAGGTCTCTGTGGAGATGTCTGCTGTCATCCTAATACTTCTCCCCACAAAGGTTATGGATTTCTTACCTCTTGCTGCTTTTAGGATCTTCTCTTTATCTTTGGAATTTGCAAGTTTTGGTATTAAATGTCGAGGTGTTGAGCGGTTTTTATTGACTTTAGAGGGGGAAGCTCTCTATCTCCTGGATCTGAATGCCTGTTTCCCTTTCCCAGTTAGGGAAGTTCTCAGCTATGATTTGTTCAAATACACTTTCTGGTCCTCTGTCCCTTTCGGCGCCCTCGGGAACCCCCGTAGATTAAACGTAGATTTTTTTCCTTCTGAGGCTGTCATTTATTTCCCTTAACCTATCCTCATGTTATTTTAATTGTTTTTCTCTTTTTTCCTCAGCTTCCTTCCTTGCCATCAACTTGTCTTCTATGTCACTCACTAGTTCTTCTACCTCATTATCCCTCGTTGTTAGGACCTCCAGTTTGGTTTGCATCTCATTTAATTGATTTTTAATTTCGGTTTGATTAGATCTAAATTCTGCAGTCATGAAGTCTCTTGAATCCTTTATACCTTTTTTTAGAGCCACCAGTAGCTTTATAATTGTGCTTCTGAATTGGCTTTCTGACATTGAATTGTAATCCAAATTTTGTAATTCTGTGGGAGAGAGTACTGTTTCTGATTCCTTCTTTTGTGGTGAGCTTTTCCTTCTAGTCATTTTGCTTAGTGCAAAGTGGACAAAAACAAGTTGTATTGCAAAAAGGAGAAAAAGAGAGAAAAAAGGGGGGGGACAAACAGAAAACAAAAAACAAGGGGGAGTATCCTCTGATTCTACATACTGTTAATCCCTCAGCTTCCCCTGGAACTTCCCATTGCTGCTTGGTCAATAACTTGCTTTTCCCCTGTCCTTCTAGCTGGTCTTCTGGGGGAGCGTCCTGCTGTGCTGATTCTCAGGTGTGTGCACCTGGGGGAGCTGCCCAGCCCCCTGCCAGGTGCACGGCTCAGTGGGAGCTGCTTATCCTGTGAGGCCCCTGCTCAGTCCCAGGTACAAGGTGACACCAGGAAGAACAACAACAGTGGCAGCGGCCAGCTCTCCAGCTCTGGAGTCAGCTCCAGCAGTAACTACCGCAGCTCCCATTCTGCAGGGGCCTGGATGCTCCGGGGGCGTGGGGTGCCTATCTGCACAGCTCAGGGCCGCCCAACGGCAGGAGCGTCTTTGCTGTCTTGTGTCCTCCCAAGCCTCTGCCTGTCCCGGGGGGAGTGCTGGATCTTGGACTGTGTCCCCCAGCGCTCTGGGCTCTGGGGCCTGCACCGCTGGAATTGCGCTCCCGGGCCCCGCAGCCCCCTCCACGTGGACCCGCTGCCTGAACCGCAGGAGCTGCTGGGGGGTGGGGACCCTCCCGGCGCGTGCTCCAGGTCTTTAGGGAGCTCAGCCCGCGCTGTGTGGCGCGCTCTCCCCTGGGGCGCAGTTCCTCTGTTAGTGCCCCTGGGAACCTGAGGCCATCCCTGCCCCTCCTGGGATCCTGCCTGGAGCTCCCTGCAAGCGCCTTTCCCTCCGGGAAGGTTGGTAAAGCTCCTGCTTCTCTGGGCCTGGGCTTTCCTGTCCTGGGGGCACTCCCCGGGGGCCTTAGCCCGGCTCCTCCTGGGGGCCCCTCCCCCTTGGATGCTTTTGTATTTCTTTTATTTTTTTTTCCCATCTTCCTACCTTGATAGAAGCGCAAACTCTTCTCGCTGTAGCATTCCAGCTGTTCTCTCTTTAAATCTCAGACCGAATTCGTAGGCTTTTCAGGATGATTTAAAAGTTATCTAGGTAAGTTGGTGGGGACAGGTGACT
Organism: Canis lupus familiaris; assembly: GCF_011100685.1. Lineage (NCBI taxonomy): Eukaryota > Metazoa > Chordata > Mammalia > Carnivora > Canidae > Canis > Canis lupus. The sequence goes on along the minus strand of NC_049260.1, from coordinate 44,584,657 downwards.
TGGGGACCCTACTCTTCCGCCATCTTGCCCCGCCTCCTCCAGGTGAGCCCTTAAAATGGGCACCTCCTGAGAGACTCAAGCATGAGAGGGTGTCTGGAGGGGTCCCTGTGACAAGGAACTTCAGGCAGCCTCTAGGAGCTGAGAGTGGGACCGAATTCTGCCAATAACCCAAATGAGCGTGGCGCAGTGGACTTCTCCTCAGTCTCTACAAAGAAACACCACCTGCCCAACACCTATTTCACCCTGTGATACACTGAACAAGGAACAAAGGTGTGCCACACATGTACTTGTGACCTACAGAACTGTGAGCTAATAAATAGACATTGTTTTTAAGTCACTGAGTTGATGGTACTTTGTTACACAGGAATAGACCACTAATACTGATGGCGTTGCTGGGTTATAGAGAATGTACATGTTCAGCCCTCATAGATAGTGCCAGTTTTCCAAAGAGGTGGTACCAAGCCAATCTACATTTGCACCAGCATTAGACAGTTCCTCCTTATCCTCATCAAACCTTGATATCGTTAGTTGTCTTGTCTATTCCGATAGATGTTTCCTGATACCTCTTTGGAACTTTATTTTCTAAAGATTTGTTTTTTTGGAGAGAGAGGGAGAGAGAGCACATGTGCGCAAGTGCACGCAGAGGGAGAGGGAGGGGAGAGAGAGTCTTAAGCCCCAAACGCTGGCTCCATCTCACAACCTTGAGATCTTGACCTGAGCCAAAACCCAGGAGTCTGAGGCTTAACCAAGTGCGCCACCCAGGCGCCCCACCTCACTGGGATTTTAATGTGCATATCCCTGGTGACTGAGGTTGAGCAGCTTTTTATTTGCTCTTCGGTTAGTTAGTTGGATGTCCTGTTTTGTGAAGGTCCTGTTCAAATATTGTGCCAATTTCTTATTGCATTGTCTTTTTTTTTCCTTCTGATTTTAGGAGGTATTATATCCTGTACATGAGACATGCATGGGATATACATGTCACAAATACCTTTCTCTCATTCCAAGGTTTGTCTTTTTACTCGCTAAATGTGTCTTTTGGTGAACGGAAGTCCTTATTTTGATGAAGTCCAAATTACCAATGTTTCCCTTTGTCGCTAGTGCTTTTTGTATGTTGTTTTCCAATATCTTTGCCCATCCCAAGGTCATAAAGATTTGTTCATATGTTATTTTCAATAAGCTTTAACTTCTGGAATTAATTTTTGTGTATGGCATAAGTTAGGGGCCAAAGTTAAGTTTTTTCCCAAGGGGATGGATATCCAGTTAGTCCAGCTCCGCTTATTTAAAAGACCATCCTTCCCCTAGAGCACTCTCGTGCCACAATTGTAAATGTGGTGACCATGCTTGTATGAGTCTGTTTGTGGACCTTTCTCTTTGTTTCTTTGGCCTGTTTGTCTATTCTGGTGCTCATACCACACTATCTTAATTATTATAGCGTCATAATTGATCTTGCTATCGGGCTGTAAAAGTCCTGAAAAGTCCTGGTTTTTGTTTTAGATGCCTTTGGCTGTTCTTGGATCTTAAGTTGTCCATATATAATTTAGAAGCAACTTGCCAATTTCCATTTAAAAAGAAAAAAAAAACTGCTGGGAATTTGATTGGGGTGGTGTTGAACCCATAGACCATTTTCACAAGAATTCTCTCTTCCATTCACTCCCATACTGTTGTCTTTCAATACACAAACATGACTAATCCCTGAGTTATGTAGGTCGTCTTTAATTTCTCTTGGAAATGCTATATCTGGGCAGAAGTCTTGGGACTCCTTTGTTAGATTTGTTCCTAGGTGTTTATTCTTTTCTGATGCTGTAATAGATGGCATTTAAACATATTTTTCTCCTTTTAATTTTAATGCCAGTATATAGAAATCCAATATCCAGCAACCATGCTAAGTTATTTATTAGTTATATCATCAGATATATACACTTTTTAATGTAAACAATTTTTACATTTTTTAAATGTAAAACAATTACGTTTTTTGATGTAAACAATCTGTTGTGTCTCTTTTCTTTTTTTATATCATTCCATTTATTTTTTTTAATTTATTTTTTATTGGTGTTCAATTTACTAACATACAGAATAACCCCCAGTGCCCGTCACCCATTCACTCCCACCCCCCGCCCTCCTCCCCTTCTACCACCCCTAGTTCGTTTCCCAGAGTTAGCAGTCTTTACGTTCTGTCTCCCTTTCTGATATTTCCCACACATTTCTTCTCCCTTCCCTTATATTCCCTTTCACTATTATTTATATTCCCCAAATGAATGAGAACATATAATGTTTGTTTCTTTAAGAGCCGAGAAAACTTACCCCAAAGACTCCAAGTGGACATGCAGCTCGTTGATATGGGGAGCATCAACTGCGGAATGCCCATTCCTAAACCAATCACTGGAAGGGTAATGAGATTACTATGACCTGGTTAGTCAACCACACTGTCCTGTATAATCAGATACATTGCACTGCGGGCTGCAGTTTTTCTCTATTTTAACCAAATATGTAAATACTTGGAAATGAAACCTTTGATCAGAAAGGTAAAAATCAGGAGATTGATGATGATGGACTGATACTGGTCTTTCCCCATAAATGAGCTGAAATTAGCTTTAAGGTACACCATTTCTTAAGCAAAGACTAGTATGGTTAATATCTGAAAACCGTTTTGTCCACTGTGAAGGAAGAATTAACTCTTAAAATGAAGTCGTTTACTTCATATATACCCTTCTGGTGATTATGAAATATAAAACTATCATAGAAAAGTTAACACATACACATGCCAAACTTTTAACAATGGTTATTGTTCACTGGCAGGATTGACTGTGATTTAAATTTTGTTTTAAACTTTTCCAAATTATCTAAATACCCCACCACAGGGTTTGTCAACCTAGACACTACTAACATTTGGACCAGATAATTGTTTGTTGTAAGAGGCCGGCTGGTGCATTCAGGGTTTTTAAGCAGCATCCCTAGTTTTGATCCACTGGATGGCAGTAGCATTTCCCTTTTCTCCAAGTCATCACAAACAAAAATGTCTCCAAACATTGTCAAGTGACCCTCTGGAGGGCACCGTGCCCCTGTAATGAGTAATGAGCACCATTACTCTCTAGTAAATGAGATTTTAATATACACAGAATTCTAGGTATATATAAAGATGATAGATAGATAGATATGTGAATATACACCAGTTTATTATTTTTATTTGCATAACGTAGCCATTTTCCAGTAGCATTAAAAGTTCTTCAAAAACATCCCATGAACTCTACACCAGTTTATTCTATGGATTTCCGGTATCCTTCCAGAAATTTAGGTGGTTTCAAAATTTTTTAAAAACAATGACACCAAAATAATCACTTCTGATCAAATAACATGGTGGATTTATATATGTATATTTCTTCAGAATCAATGCCTAGAAGAGGAATTGTAGCATCAAATGGATTTCATGTTTATATATGTCTTGTCAAATTTCCATCTGGCAAGGTGCTCTGAATGTAAAACGCCATCCGGTAGCGTAGGAGAGAGCCTGGTTTCTTACAACAGCTTAAATCATAATTTAACACTAAAAATTAGTTGCTTCCCAGAATGCAAATATCTGTATTTTTCTGAATGCAAGAGTAATCTATGCTCATTGAAAACATTTAGAATATAAAGTATGAGGCAAACAAAACTTATGCTTCCAGATTTCTTTTCCCCATGAGAATCACTGATTCCCACTGTGTCTCCTATCTGCAAGTCTTCCCAATTCCAGGAAGTGGCACCACCATCCACCCAGATACTATCGCCAAAATCTAAGAGTCCTTACTGATTGCTGTCCTTCCCTCGTGATCTCACGGTCATTCAAGTTTTCCCAGCTGAGGCCTCAGCCAACAACATTATAGAACAGAGATGAGCCACCTGCCCTCTGCCCTGTCTGAATTCTAGCACTACAGGATGCCAGAGCATGATCAAATGGTCGTTGTCCCATGACATTAAGCTATGGAGTGGTAGATGACCCAAATACATTCTGTTCATTTAAGCACATCCTCTATTTCATTTTCCATATTCCATTCCATTTTATTTGTTGTCTATTCCACTCTTCATGACTTTGTATTCTGTATTTCATTCTGAGTTTCATTCCATTTGTTTCTATTCTATCCTGGTACTTTTTTTGTTTGTTTGTTTGTTTATTTATTTATTTATTTATTTATTTTTTATTGGTGCTCAATTTGCTAACATATAGAATAACACCCAGTGCTCATCCCATCAAGTGCCCGCCTCAGTGCCCGTCACCCAGTCACCCCCACCCCCCAGCTTACCTCTCTTTCTAAGAAAATTATGGTTTTTTTTGTTGTTGTTGTTTTTGTTTTTTAATTTTTTATTGGTGTTCAATTTACTAACATACAGAATAACCCCAGTGCCCGTCACCCATTCACTCCCACCCCCCGCCCTCCTCCCCTTCCACCACCCCTAGTTCGTTTCCCAGAGTTAGCAGTCTTTACGTTCTGTCTCCCTTTCTGATATTTCCCACACATTTCTTCTCCCTTCCCTTATATTCCCTTTCACTATTATTTATATTCCCCAAATGAATGAGAACATATAATGTTTGTCCTTCTCCGACTGACTGACTTCACTCAGCATAATACCCTCCAGTTCCATCCGCGTTGAAGCAAATGGTGGGTATTTGTCATTTCTAATAGCTGAGTAATATTCCATTGTATACATAAACCACATCTTCTTTATCCATTCATCTTTCGTTGGACACCGAGGCTCCTTCCACAGTTTGGCTATTGTGGACATTGCTGCTATAAACATCGGGGTGCAGGTGTCCCGGCGTTTCACTGCATCTGTATCTTTGGGGTAAATCCCCAATAGTGCAATTGCTGGGTCGTAGGGCAGGTCTATTTTTAACTCTTTGAGGAACCTCCACACAGTTTTCCAGAGTGGCTGCACCAGTTCACATTCCCACCAACAGTGTAAGAGGGTTCCCCTTTCTCCGCATCCTCTCCAACATTTGTTGTTTCCTGCCTTGTTAATTTGCCCCATTCTCACTGGTGTGAGGTGGTATCTCATTGTGGTTTTGATTTGTATTTCCCTGATGGCAAGTGATGCAGAGCATTTTCTCATATGCATGTTGGCCATGTCTATGTCTTCCTCTGTACAGCAATTCGGTAGCGTGGCAGGATACAAAATCAATGCCCAGAAATCAGTGGCATTTCTGTACACTAACAATGAGACTGAAGAAAGAGAAATTAAGGAGTCAATCCCATTTACAATTGCACCCAAAAGCATAAGATACCTAGGAATAAACCTAACCAAAGAGGGAAAGGATCTATACCCTCAAAACTACAGAACACTTCTGAAAGAAATTGAGGAAGACACAAAGAGATGGAAAAATATTCCATGCTCATGGATTGGCAGAATTAATATTGTGAAAATGTCAATGTTACCCAGGGCAATATACACGTTTAATGCAATCCTTATCAAAATACCATGGACTTTCTTCAGAGAGTTAGAACAAATTATTTTAAGATTTGTGTGGAATCAGAAAAGACCCTGAATAGCCAGGGGAATTTTAAAAAAGAAAACCATATCTGGGGGCATCACAATGCCAGATTTCAGGTTGTACTACAAAGCTGTGGTCATCAAGACGGTGTGGTACTGGCACAAAAACAGACACATAGATCAGTGGAACAGAATAGAGAACCCAGAAGTGGACCCTGAACTTTATGGTCAACTAATATTCGATAAAGGAGGAAAGACTATCCATTGGAAGAAAGACAGTCTATCCTGGTACTTTTAAATCTATAGTGCAAATTTCATAGTCTGTTGATTTCATGACCTTGCATATTCTATCCCATAGGTTTCCTCCTATTTTCTTTAATAATCTACTTCACTGTATATGCCACTCCATTCCTTTTTTTCATACATTACCTATTTTTTTAATTCCACATGCCATCAGATATTTATTGCCATTTCCCCTTCCATTCCATTTTCCCATTATATTCCATTCAATTTCGATCCTGTTCAATTTTCCATTCCATATCCTGTTTAAGTCCATATTCCATCCCCCATTTCATTCCAGTTTCCACTGGAGTTAGTCTCCACTTCAACCCATTCTGCATTCCATTTTGAATCCATTTTCCATTCCATATTGTTTAACACTCCAAATTCCATTCCATTCTATTTTGCATCGTGTTTCACTCCAGTTGCTCCTCTGGTCCAGTTAAGCATCCAGTTCCATTTGGCCAAAATTGTTACAACAGTGACTTTCAGAGAACGTCTTGCTAATATTTTAATTAAATTACAAATGTGCATGGCCTGTGCCAAGCTTTTCTTCATCTGGGAGTCTATCCATAGCAAGGACATGATTGAGGATATAAACAATTTTTAGTAGGAAGGGCGTGCCTCGTAGTGATGTGTTATAGAGGGTGAAAAGTTGGTGGATATTGGCATGTTTGAAGATGTAAGCTTCTTGTATAAATGGAATATTTTGTGCTTAAAAAGGGCCTTGTGGAAATTTACTTATTGACATGAAGGGAGTGTTTTCAGGACCCAAAAACAGGTTACCAAACAATATCTATGGATAAGTGATTCCATTTTATAAAATAAACTATGTGTACTTGCCTTATGGGAGTGTCAGAATTTAGGTGCTAGCTTTCTTACATTTGCTTTTCTGTAAATGCAGCCCTTCTGTAATAATGGCTAAAAATCCGGTCTAAATATTGGACTTCAAGCCTGTGCATCACGGCATATTTGTATTAACAGAAACTAGAGAGTAGGTCAAATGAATGTATACTCATCAGTGGATTACTTTGCAGCCCATACAAATGTTGATGCATATTTAAGGGCAGTATCATCCTTGATCCTAGGCAACTCTGGTCTGTGTTCAGGTTGCAAGGCAAGGAGAAGCATCCTACTGAGTAATTCTAAATCCCCCTCTGGTGTGTGGCAGCAGTGCTGAACATCCCGAGCCCAGGCAGTGTGGGTTCCGTCCCTTTTGTTGCCTTCAGGCTGCTCTCCCACCCCACACACCACTAGAGAGCCCTGTGTGGGGTTATTCGGATGCCGGGAGGAGTTCGGGACTGTCGCTTGTGGGGTCGGTCACCCATGGGCCCAGTGTCTTGACTGGATTCCAGGAGGGACGCCCGACTCAGAGGCATCTCCTATTGGCCAGTGGGTATTTCTTTTAAGCCACTGCTTGAAAGTTTAACCACCAGAGTGGTGCTGACAAGCTAAACTGATTTGGGGTGAACCAAACTGTTTATACAGATAGCATCACCACCCCACCCCCTCCCTCGAAACACACACACACATATACACACACACTCACTCACTCACTCTCATAGGGGTCCAGGTATGGATGGGGAATTCACATCATGGAGCCGGCAGCAACGACCCCCACAATGAGGGAGCACGCCGTCTTGTTTGGCACCAGATGGAACTAGGTTGGCTCGCTTCCTTGAAGACAAGAGTCACGTGACAGCCACCCAGCCAATCAGAAGCAAAGATCCGACCAGGGCACGCCCATCCCCTCTCACTCCTTCAGCCAGAACTCTACCTAGGCAGTCGTCTGGAGCCATGCTCTCGCGTCTCTGAGAGAGAATCTAGCATTATGGCCGCCCTGTGGTCCAAGGAGAAGGCACAGAAGCAACAGCAGGGTGAGGTGCCCACAGGGCCGAAGAATAATAAGGTCGCCCCTGCCCCTGACGACGTCTGTGGGGCTGGCAATCCAGATCCCGGTGCCTCGGTCCCCTCGGTCTCGAGCGACCTCACCGTCGCACAGCGGCCCAGCAGGTACCTCCGCCCTGGCTGCCGTGGGCGCCATTTCGATCACTGGCGAGGGCCTGGAGCTGCTCTCCACGGGCTGTGTGCCAGAGACGGAGTGTGCTGACCTCCAGGGCAGCCGCAGTCCCCACGCCGAGCTGAAATGTGTGGTTCCCCCGGCAGGCCAAGGTCTCCAGACCTCGCCTGTGGGTGGCGTGGCCATCATGGAGCAAGCCATGGAGCAAGCCGTGAGGGATGCGGGTGAGGCCAACAGGCCTCCGACCCAGGCCATGAGCCCGGGGAAGGGCTGTAGGAGGGAGCAGCTGGCCTGCGAGGAGGCTGCCCAGGCTCAGAAGCCTCCGTGGCGGCGCTGTTTCCTGGGCTTCCTAGGTCTCAGTGCCCCGTGCCTGTGCCGCCAACTTCGACGTCTCAGCCCCACGGCCGCCGCCGTTCTCGGGCTTCTCTGTGCGGTCTCGCATCCCAGCCAGGCCCTGCCCTCCGAAGTCAGGTCAGACCAGGCCCAGCTCTCCGCAGTCAAGCAGCCAGGCCAGGCCCTGCCATCCACGACCGCACCACCTCGCCAGGTATTGATCTCCTCAGCCATGAATCTGAGCCAGGCTCTGTTTGCCGCCACCGCCACTACACACCTGAGCCAGGCCCTGCTCGCCGCAGTCGCTGCCAGCCCCACCGTGGATCCCAGCCAGGCCCTGCTCTACGCCGCCGCCGCCGCCGCGGCTGCTGCCGGCCCCGCCGCGCTGTTGAGCCAGGCGCTGCCGAGCCAGGCCCGGCCCCGGGAAGCTGCACCACTCCACCAGGCCTAGGCCCAGCCCCTTCTGGCCACACCACCCCGCCACGCCCTTCTCTCCGCAGTCCAGCAGCCAGGGCAGGCCCGCCCTCCGAAGCTGCACCGCTCTGCCAGGCCCTGCGCTCCACAGGCATGCTTCTTCCAGGTGCGGCCCTGCCCTCCGCAGCCATGCTTCTTCCGGGTCCAGCCCTGCTCTCCGTAGCCGTGCATCCAGATCAAGCCGTGCGTCCAGATCAAGCCGTGCGTCCAGATCAAGCCCTGCTCTTCGCAGTAGTGCATCCTCACAGGGCCCTGCCCGTCGCCACCACCACCGCCGGGCCACCTCGCCACCTCGCCAGGTCCTGCTCTTCGTACCCGCACAACTAGGCCTGGCCAGGCCCTCCGCCACCCTACAGCCCCACCAGGTCCTGCTCTCAGCAGTCCTGCATGCTGCCACCTAGCTCCTCTTCGTTGCAACAGTGCATCCTCTCAAGGCCTTGTTCTCCATAGCGGCGCTACTGGGCCAAGCCCTGCTGTCGAAATCCATTCCTCCCCTCTGGGCCCTACTCTGCAGCAGCCTTGCAGCCAGTCCAGGCCCTGCTCTCCAGAGCCATGCCTCTGCACTGGGCTCTGTCCTCTGGAATCATGTTACCCAGCGAAGATCTGCTGTTTGCAGCCTCCCTTCTCAGTCTGGGCTGGCTGCCCAGAGCTCTTCTCCTGGGCTCACCTTAAGAAGACTTGTCTTCCAGAGCAACTTGAACTCACCTGATCCTGAGGTCCTGTGCTTTGCCTCCCAGTCTGATTCTGCCATCCACACGACTTCCTCCTCCCCATCCTCTCTTGGCATATTCTCTTCTCTCTTCCTTAGGCGATATAGTGAGAGATTCTCCTCCTCCTCCCATGGGTGTCCAGGCCTGAGCCCCTGCCCCTCCCCCACTAGGTGTTCTGACCTCCTCTTCTTCCTCCCATGGGTTTTTCTGGCCTGGGCTCCATCTCCACCCCTAGCCCTGCTAGCATTAGGCATGCCTTGCTGCCAGCACTTGATGCCCTGAGCCCTCTCTCTCCAAGAGAGCAGGCTGAAATAGGGAACACACCTTACCCACCTACACCTCCTATGCTGTTACTCTCCATGAGCATCTTCCACCCACTGTGCTGAATGGGTTGCCTGCTCTGTAGTTACCTGTGAGGTTTCCAAGTTTTGTGAGCCAGCAACCAATGTCATGAGTTTTGAAACTTCCTCTCCCCAAAACTCCACCACCCAGCATTTACCTGCTGTTGGCCCTTGATTCCAGGACCCCTTCTCCCTCAAAAGGGCCTGCTTTTGCCCCTGAATTGAGATTACCCTTTTCCAGGGTTACTACTTATACAATGAATTTTTGATGAATAAAATTAAAATGTTGACTTTATTGTGTTTTATTTCTTAACATCCTGTGGGTTTCAATCGAGGTAAAAGGTTTGTGGTTTGCTGTCGTCTACTTGAAGTTGGGATATCAAGGGGTAACTTGTAATCTAAATTTTTTGTAAGTGCTGTTCACACTGTTTTGTTTTGTTTTTGCTTTTGCTATTTAATCAACCTCTTTTGGGGTAGTTGTTTGGTAAGTTTGAACAACTACGCAGACACCACTGCCACCATCATCCCAGAATGTCCGTCACCTAATATCCTTAGTATGTATGTATGTATTTTTTTTGAAATGGTGCTCACATGGGAGGATTGTGAGAATTTCTTTTTTTAAGATTTTATTTATTTGTGAGAGACACAGAGAGAGAGGAGAGACAGAGGCAGAGGGAGAAGCAGGCTCCATGCAGGGAGCCAATGTGGGACTCGATCCCAGGACTCCAGGACCACACCTTGGGCTGAAGGCAGGTGCTAACTGCTGAGCCACCCAGGGATCCCCAATATCCTTAGTTTTTAAAAATATTCTATCTCCACTTAGTTGTTTCCCCACTCTGACGATAAACATTTTCTGTAGTTAGTCCTTTTTAGAACTTATTAGCTCTCATAACAATACAAAGGATTTCATCTGCACTGAGAGTAAAATGGGGAAAAAAATCTTGGAAGAGACCTAAAATCTATTGGGCATCCCATTAAGAATGTTGGAGGTAAGAGAAATATTTCTACAATGTCTATTTATTAGCTCACAGTTCTGTAGGTCACAAGTACATGTGTGGCACACCTTTGTTCCTTGTTCAGTGTATCACAGGGTGAAATAGGTGTTGGGCAGGTGGTGTTTCTTTGTAGAGACTGAGGAGAAGTCCACTGCGCCACGCTCATTTGGGTTATTGGCAGAATTCGGTCCCACTCTCAGCTCCTAGAGGCTGCCTGAAGTTCCTTGTCACAGGGACCCCTCCAGACACCCTCTCATGCTTGAGTCTCTCAGGAGGTGCCCATTTTAAGGGCTCACCTGGAGGAGGCGGGGCAAGATGGCGGAAGAGTAGGGTCCCCAAGTCACCTGTCCCCACCAACTTACCTAGATAACTTTTAAATCATCCTGAAAAGCCTACGAATTCGGTCTGAGATTTAAAGAGAGAACAGCTGGAATGCTACAGCGAGAAGAGTTTGCGCTTCTATCAAGGTAGGAAGATGGGAAAAAAAAATAAAAGAAATACAAAAGCATCCAAGGGGGAGGGGCCCCCAGGAGGAGCCGGGCTAAGGCCCCCGGGGAGTGCCCCCAGGACAGGAAAGCCCAGGCCCAGAGAAGCAGGAGCTTTACCAACCTTCCCGGAGGGAAAGGCGCTTGCAGGGAGCTCCAGGCAGGATCCCAGGAGGGGCAGGGATGGCCTCAGGTTCCCAGGGGCACTAACAGAGGAACTGCGCCCCAGGGGAGAGCGCGCCACACAGCGCGGGCTGAGCTCCCTAAAGACCTGGAGCACGCGCCGGGAGGGTCCCCACCCCCCAGCAGCTCCTGCGGTTCAGGCAGCGGGTCCACGTGGAGGGGGCTGCGGGGCCCGGGAGCGCAATTCCAGCGGTGCAGGCCCCAGAGCCCAGAGCGCTGGGGGACACAGTCCAAGATCCAGCACTCCCCCCGGGACAGGCAGAGGCTTGGGAGGACACAAGACAGCAAAGACGCTCCTGCCGTTGGGCGGCCCTGAGCTGTGCAGATAGGCACCCCACGCCCCCGGAGCATCCAGGCCCCTGCAGAATGGGAGCTGCGGTAGTTACTGCTGGAGCTGACTCCAGAGCTGGAGAGCTGGCCGCTGCCACTGTTGTTGTTCTTCCTGGTGTCACCTTGTACCTGGGACTGAGCAGGGGCCTCACAGGATAAGCAGCTCCCACTGAGCCGTGCACCTGGCAGGGGGCTGGGCAGCTCCCCCAGGTGCACACATCTGAGAATCAGCACAGCAGGACGCTCCCCCAGAAGACCAGCTAGAAGGACAGGGGAAAAGCAAGTTATTGACCAAGCAGCAATGGGAAGTTCCAGGGGAAGCTGAGGGATTAACAGTATGTAGAATCAGAGGATACTCCCCCTTGTTTTTTGTTTTCTGTTTGTCCCCCCCCTTTTTTCTCTCTTTTTCTCCTTTTTGCAATACAACTTGTTTTTGTCCACTTTGCACTAAGCAAAATGACTAGAAGGAAAAGCTCACCACAAAAGAAGGAATCAGAAACAGTACTCTCTCCCACAGAATTACAAAATTTGGATTACAATTCAATGTCAGAAAGCCAATTCAGAAGCACAATTATAAAGCTACTGGTGGCTCTAAAAAAAGGTATAAAGGATTCAAGAGACTTCATGACTGCAGAATTTAGATCTAATCAAACCGAAATTAAAAATCAATTAAATGAGATGCAAACCAAACTGGAGGTCCTAACAACGAGGGATAATGAGGTAGAAGAACTAGTGAGTGACATAGAAGACAAGTTGATGGCAAGGAAGGAAGCTGAGGAAAAAAGAGAAAAACAATTAAAATAACATGAGGATAGGTTAAGGGAAATAAATGACAGCCTCAGAAGGAAAAAAATCTACGTTTAATCTACGGGGGTTCCCGAGGGCGCCGAAAGGGACAGAGGACCAGAAAGTGTATTTGAACAAATCATAGCTGAGAACTTCCCTAACTGGGAAAGGGAAACAGGCATTCAGATCCAGGAGATAGAGAGCTTCCCCCTCTAAAGTCAATAAAAACCGCTCAACACCTCGACATTTAATACCAAAACTTGCAAATTCCAAAGATAAAGAGAAGATCCTAAAAGCAGCAAGAGGTAAGAAATCCATAACCTTTGTGGGGAGAAGTATTAGGATGACAGCAGACATCTCCACAGAGACCTACAGGCCAGAAAGGGCTGGCAAGATATATTCAGGGTCCTAAATGAGAAGAACATGCAGCCAAGAATAATTTATCCAGCAAGGCTCTCATTCAGAATAGAAGGAGAGATAAAGAGCTTCCAAGATAGGCAGAAACTGAAAGAATATGTGACCACCAAACCAGCTCTGCAAGAAATATTGAGGGGGACTCTGTAAAAGAAAGAGGAAGTCCAAGGAAATAATCCACAAAAACAGGGACTGAATAGGTATCATGATGACACTAAATTCATATCTTTCAATAGTAACTCTGAACGTGAGTGGGCTTAATGACCCCATCGAAAGGCACAGGGTTTCAGACTGGATAAAAAAGCAGGACCCATCTATTTGCTGTTTACAAGAGACTCATTTTAGACATAAGGACACCTATAGCCTGAAAATGAAAGGTTGGAGAACGATTTACCATTCAAATGGTCCTCAAAAGAAAGCAGGGGTAGCCATCCCTATATCAGATAAATTAAAGTTTATCCCAAAGACTGTAGTAAGAGATGAAGAGGACCACTATATCATGCTTAAAGGATCTATGCAACAAGAGGACGTAACAATCATGAATATTTATGCGCCGAATGTGGGAGCTGCCAAGTGTATCAATCAATTAATAAACAAAGTAAGTATGTTTATGTCTAAACATACTTAGACAATAATACACTGATACTGGGAGACTTGAACACACCACTTTCTACAATCGACAGATCTTCTAAGCACAACATCTCCAAAGAATACAAGAGCTTTAAATGATACACTGGACCAGATGGATTTCACAGATATTTACAGAACTTTACATCCAAACGCAACTGAATACACATTCTTCTCGAGTGCACACGGAACTTTCTCCAGAATAGACCACATACTGGGTCACAAATCAGATCTTAACTGATACCAAAAGATTGGGATCGTCCCCTTCATATTTTCATACCATAATGCTTTGAAACTAGAACTAAATCACAAGACGAAGTTTGGAAGGATTTCAAATAAGTGGAGGTTAAAGAGCATCCTGCTAAAAGATGAAAGGGTCAACCAGGGAATTAGAGAAGAATTAAAAAGATTCATGGAAACTAATGAGAATGAAGATACAACCGTTCAAAATCTTTGGGACACAGCAAAGGCAGTCCTGAGGGGGAACTACATCACAATACAAACATCCATCCAAAAACTGGAAAGAACTCAAATACAAAAGCTAACCTTGCACCTAAAGGAGCTGGAGAAAAAACAGCAAATAGATCCTACACCCAGCAGAAGAAGAGAATTAATAAAGATTCTAGCAGAACTCAACGAAATCGAGACCAGAAGAACTGTGGAACAGATCAACAAAACCAGGAGTTGGTTCTTTGAAAGAATTAATAAGACAGATAAACCATTAGCCAGCCTTATTAAAAAGAAGAGAGAAAAGACTCAAATTAATAAAATCATGAATGAGAAAGGAGAGATCGCCACCAATACCGAGGACATACAAACGATTTTCAAAACTTATTATGAGCCGCTATACGCCAATAAAGTAGGCAATATAGAAGAAACGGACGCATTTCTGGAAAATCACAAACTACCAAAACTGGAACAGGAAGAAATAGTAAACCTGAACAGGCTGATAACCCCGGAGGACATTGAAGCAGTCATCAAAAACCTCCCAAGACACAAAAGTCCAGGGCCAGATGGCATCCCAGGGGAATTCTATCAAACGTTTAAAGAAGAAACCATACCTATTCTACTAAAGCTGTTTGGAAAGATAAAAAGAGACGGAATACTTCCAAACTCGTTCTATGAGGCCAGCATCACCTTAATTCCAAAACCAGACAAGGACCCAACCTAAAAGGAGAATTATAGACCAACATCCCTGAGGAAAACAGATGCAGAAATTCTCAACAAGATACTAACCAATAGGATCCAACAATACATTAAGAAGATTATTCACCATGACCAAGTGGGATTTATCCCCGGGATGCAAGGCTGGTTCAACACTCATAAAACAATCAATGTGATTCATCATATCAGCAAGAGAAAAAACAAGAACCATATGATCCTCTCAATAGATGCAGAGAAAGCATTTGACAAAATACAGCATCCATTCCTGATCAAAACTCTTCAGAGTGTGGGGATAAAGGGAACATTCCTCAGCATCTTAAAAGCCATCTAGGAAAATACCACAGCAAATATCATTCTCAATGGGGAAGCACTGGGAGCCTTTCCCCTAAGATCAGGAACAAGACAGGGATGTCCACTCTCACCACTGCTATTCAACATAGGACTAGAAGCCCTAGCCTCAGTAATCAGGCAACAAAAAGAAATAAAAGGCATTCAAATTGGCAGAGAAGAAGTCAAACTCTTGCTCTTTGCAGATGACATGATACTCTACATAGAAAACCCAAAAGACTCCACCCCAAGATTGCTAGAACTCATACAGCAATTTGGCAGTGTGGCAGGATACAAAATCAATGCCCAGAAATCAGTGGCATTTCTGTACACTAACAATGAGACTGAAGAAAGAGAAACTAAGGAGTCAATGCCATTTACAATAGCACCCAAAGGAATAAGATACCTAGGAATAAACCTAACCAAAGAAGTAAAGGATGTATACCCTAAAAACTACAGAACACTTCTGAAAGAAATTGAGGAAGACACAAAGAGATGGAAAAATATTCCATGTTCATGGATTGGAAGAATTAATAGTGTGAAAATGTCAATATTACCCAGGGCAATTTACACGTTTAATGCAATCCCTATCAAAATACCATGGACTTTCTTCAGAGAGTTGGAACAAATCATCTTAAGATTTGTGTGGAATCAGAAAAGACTGCGAATAGCCAGGGTAATTTTAAAAAAGAAAACCATAGTTGGGGGCATCACAATGCCAGATTTCAGGTTGTACTACAAAGCTGTGGTCATCAAGACAGTGTGGTACCGGCACAAAAACAGACACAGAGATCAATGGAACAGAATAGAGAATCCAGAAGTAGACCCTCAACTTTATGGTCAACTAATATTCGATAAAGGAGGGAAAACTATCCACTGGAAAAAAACACAGTCTCTTCAGTAATTAGTGCTGGTAAAATTGGACATCCACATGCAGAAGAATGAAACTAGACCATTCTCTTACACCATACACAAACATAAACTCGAACAGATGAAAGGTCTAAATGTGAGTCAAGGTTCCATCAGAATCCTAGAGGAGAACATAGGCAACACCCTTTTTGAACTTGGCCACAGCAACTTCTTGTGAGATACATCCATGAAGGCAAGAGAAACAAAAGCAAAAATGAACTATTGGGACTTCATCAAGATAAGAAGCTTCTGCACAACAAAAGAAACAGTCAACAAAACTAAAACAGAACCTACAGAATGGGAGAAGATATTTGCATATGACCTATCAGATAATGGGCTAGTATCCAAGATCTATAAAGAACTTATTAAACTCATCACCATAGAAACAAACAATCCAGTCCTGAAATGGGCAAAAGACATGAACAGAAATTTCACAGAGGAAGACATAGACATGGCCAACACGCACATGAGAAAGTGCTCTGCATCCCTGGCCATCAGGGAAATACAAATCAAAACCACAATGAGATACCACCTCACACCAGTGAGAATGGGGGAAAATTAACAAAGCAGGACACAACAAATGTTGGAGAGGATGTGGAGAAAGGGGAACCCTCTTGCACTGTTGGTGGGAATGTGAACGGGTACAGCCACTCTGGAAAACTGTGTGGAGTTTCCTCAAAGAGTTAAAAATAGACCTGCCCTATGACCCAGCAATTGCACTTCTGGGGATTTACCCTAAAGATACAGATGCAGTGAAATGCCGGGACACCTGCACCCCAATGTTTATAGCAGCAATGTCCACAATAGCCAAACTGTGGAAGGAGCGTCGGTGTCCATCAAAAGATGAATGGATAAAGAAGATGTGGTCTATGTATACAATGGAATATTACTCAGCCATTAGAAACGAGAAATACCCACTATTTGCTTCGATGTGGAGGGACCTGGAGGGTATTATGCTCAGCGAAATTAGTCAATCAGAAAAGGACAATCATTATATGGTCTCATTCATTTGGGGAATATAAAAATTAATGAAAGAGAATAAAGGGAAATGAGAGAAAATGAGTGAAAATATCAGTGAGGGTGACAAAACATGAGAGACACCTAACTCTGGGAAATGAACAAGGGGTGGTGGAATGGGAGGTGGGCAGGGGGTTGGGGTGACTGGGTGATGGGCACTGAGGGGGGCATCGGTGGGATGAGCGCTGGGTGTTATGCTATATGTTTGCAAATTGAACTCCAATAAAAAAATTTAATAAAGAAAACAAGATGGTAAAAAACAAAAAACAAAAAAAATAAAAATAAAAATTAGGGCTCACCTGATTGGGCCTGGCCCACCCAGGATGACATCCTTATTCGAAGGTCTACCGATTTGGGACCTTAATACATGTGCCAAAATCTCTTTTCCCATGTAACGTAACATGGTCACAGGAGTGACGTCTGATCATGTTCACGGGCTCCTCTTATACTGAATGGGAGGGGAGTATATCAAGGTTGAGGGTCACTTGAAATCCTCTTTGAACTCCCCCTACCACAGCATGCCCTCTGGCCCCCAGTGATCCAGTCTGTCCCACAGACAAAATTCATTCAGTCCATCCCACAGTCTTCAAATGTCTCGTGGTATTATGGCAACAGCTCAAGTCCAAGAGCTCATCAAAACTGCACAGCTCAAAAGTCCAGAATCTCATGATCCCAGTCATCTAAATCAGGCATGGATGAGGTTCCTGGGTATAATCCATGCAATACAACTCCTGGGGCACAATCCGTCTGCAACTGAGGACTGGTGACACTAAAGTGACAAGCAATCTTCCCCAACACACAGTGGTGGGATGGGCATAGGATAGCAGCTAGAACATTCGGGTTTGAAAAGGGGGCAGGGATCGGAAGGCAGAAAGTAGTTTGGAAATCCAGCTGAGAGAACAGCAGACAGAATTCTTTGATAAAGTTTCAAAGCCTAGAATAATCCTTGGTTTTTATTATTTTTTAAGATTTTATTTATTTATGAGAGAGAGAGAGACAGAGACACAGGCAGAGGGAGAAGCAGGCTCCTCACAGGGAGCCCGGTGCGGGACCCGATCCCCAGACCCGGGATCACGTCCCAAGCCAAAGGCAGACGCTCAACCACCGAGCCACCTAGGCGTCCCAATCCTTGGTTTTTAAATTCCAGATCCGCACTAATACTCTGCTCAAGGCAATCTAGGTTTTTCCTATTATGCTACCCAAATTCTGCTACCTCCAACCTCTCCCTTTGCCATATATCCAAGTTTGTCATCTGTATCTTCTCCTTTCCACATAACCACAGGCAACAATCCTGTTAAGCTTTCTGCCACTACATAGCAGGAAACTGGAAGAAGGAATCCCCCTTCTTCCAGTTTCCAATAATCTGTCCCTCGCTTCCTTCTGAGCCCTCACCAGCCATATCCTCAAAGTTCAGATTTCTACTAATGGTCGGTCCGAGGCAATCAAGGCTCTCTCTAGCATACACCTCAAAATTCCTCCAGCCCTCGCCCACTACCCAATTCCAAAGCCACACCTACATCTTTAACTGTTGGCAGTGGTGGCACCCCACATTCAGGTACCGACATCTGTATTACCTTCCTGTTGGCGTGGAGTAGATGGCCACACTCCTAACAGCTTAAAATAACCCCCGTTTATTAGCTCATAATTGCGCAGGTCAGAGGCCTGTGCCCAGTGTGAATGGTTTCCCTGCTCTGGGTCTCACAGGATGAGATGGCAGTGGACTTGATGTGCCCCTTTCTGGAGGCTTTCAGGGAGAGTCCCTTCCAAACACAACCATGTTGTCAGCTGAATTCGGTTCCAGGCTGCTGGAGGACTGAGGCCCCTTTCTCTCGCTGGGTGTCAGCTGGGGACGGCACTCCTCTCCCAGAGGTTGCCTTCAGTTCCTCACCATGTGGCCCCCTGTGAATGCCCCCTCAAACCTCCAATCTCTCTTTCAGGCGGGGCCTCGGCCCTTGTAAGTGTTCCCCTGATTAGGTCTGGCCCACCTTGAACAATCACCCCATCTTAAGGTCAACTGATCTGTGGCCTTAATTACACCTGCAAAATCCTTCTTGCTAAATAATTTCACATAATCGTGGGAGTGCTATCTCATCACGTCCACAGGTTCCATCCACACCCACTGGGAGGAGACTGTGCAAAGACAAGGGTCACTGGGCATCAGCATGGAACTCTGGCTACCACCCAATCCATGTATATATCAAACAGCAGTGCAAACATGTTCTCCAGAACACATGAATGAAAATGTTCACAGCATCGTTATTGATGATAGTCATGAACCGGAAATAATCTGAACATCTATCAACAGCTGAATGAATAAATACAGTGTGGTATACTCATTGTAGAGAATACCATACAGACATGAAACAAGCAAATATCTCTATGTGCAACAACATGGGCAGATCTCAATATCAGAACATTGAGCAAAAGAAGCCAGGCATAAAAAGCCACATGACTGATAATTCTATTTGTAGAAAGTTTAAAAACAAGCCAAAATAAACAAAACAAACAAACAAACAAAAAACCATTACAGTGACATAGGTCAGAAGAGTGGTTAACTGTCAGGTGTAATGACTAGATAAGGACACAGTATAGGTTTCTGGGGCACTAGTAATGTCGTATATCTTGATCTGGGTGGTGGTTACTTGCATGTGTCCACTTTGTGAAATGTCACCAAATTGCTGTCATTTATCATTTGTGCTCCTTCTCTTTGTCGGTTATACTTCACTAAAGGAAAAATCTACCAACATAGAGGGGGAAAACACGTATAAAATGCAGAAAGAACTGACAGAAACATGCTTCAGAATCAAAAATCCCTTATCGTAAGTCTGAAATCTCAAAGGCTATGAAAACCAGAGTTATTTTTCCTGTCTCATATGCACATAAAACATGACCTGTACTGACAGGAGGCTGTTTTTAGACTTTATTTATCCTTCTCAGCATGAATATTTGTGTTTCTCTGTGGAAATATTGTCTTATTAGATTCATCAGTGCTATTCCAGACCCCACTTATGGCTCTTATGTAACGTATGATATATGAATTCTGCAACATCTGGTCCCAGGGGTTTCAGATAAGGGATTGCAGATGGGCAGTAATAAAGGGTTTTAATGCAATTTTCTCAGCTGAAGACAAGAACTAGGAAAGACCGCAGTTTATCAGAGATGCACTGGATTTCTTGAGTTTCTTCCCCAGCATTTCAAAGGATATGTTTTCTCCTCCTTTGCCCTATTGATATGATAGATTATTAAAATACTAAAATATTTCTCAATATTACACGATCCTCTCATGACAAGAAAAACTACCAGGATGTGTAGATTTTCTATATACCATTAAACTCTACATACTCGAAATTGATGGATAAAACCATGAAATCTATGCTCCTAAGTGAGACAGATCCATATTTCTGTGTGTACGGGCACATGTGGGAGTGTGCACATGTGCTTGTGCACCACGCAGGTATGTGGGCCTGTGGGCGTGTGTGCACATATCATCTTTTCCAGGTTTGGGAATCAGGGTTTAGGCTATCTTCATTAAACAGATTTGGAAGATCTCTATCTTTGTTTCTAGTTTAATTTTTAAAAAGATTTTATTTATTTATGAGAGAGAGAGAAAAGAGAGGCAGAGACGTAGGCAGAGGGAGAAGCAGGCTCCATGTAGGAAGCCCAATGTGGGACTCAATGCCGGGACTCCGGGATCACGCCCTGAGCCAAAGGCAGACGCTCAACCACGGAACCACCTAGGTGTCTCTGTTTCTAGTTTCTAAATAATTTAATAATTTGTGATTTCTGAAAAGAACTGGCTGATGGTATTCATCTCTCCTTGTACTTGTCTCAGTAAATTTGGTCCCCAAACCTAGTTGAAAAAAATAACACCATTTTCCAATAAAGCTGTGACTCTTCAAAAGTGTGTATTCCAGGATAGGCAGAGAAGTATTCCAGACAGGACATCGATGCTGACATCAGATGGACTTGGCACATGACTTTTCAGCAAGTTACTGAATCTCTTTTAGCCTTCGTTTCTTCACTTGTGAAATGGGCCCATAGTCCCTTTTTTTATGTTTTTTTAAAATTATTTATGATAGTCACAGAGAGAGAGGCAGAGACACAGGCAGAGGGAGAAGCAGGCTCCATGCACCGGGAGCCCGATGTGGGATTCGATCCCGGGTCTCCAGGATCGCGCCCTGGGCCAAAGGCAGGCACCAAACCGCTGCGCCACCCAGGGATCCCATAGTCCCTTTTCTTTCATTGCTTCCCCAAGACTTAGGACAGGCCAATTTTCACATTATTACCCTAGCCAATTGTTGTGCAAACCTGCTGTGATCATAAGTAACACATCCATATTAGTTAACAAACAGTGACAGCTGACATCCAGAAGCGAGAGATACTTTTTTAAGGAATTGTATATATTAGGGGGTGTTTATTCAATCTCCTGGAAATCATGCTTAGAATTTCTTTGTATTCTCCTATGTAAAATCTCTATAGACTATTTCTACATAAGAGGCACCACCTATTTCTTAATTTTCTCAAAACACAAACACACATGTGTTTGTGTGTGTGTGTGTCTGTGTGTGTAGAGAAAGAGATTTTAAAAGTTAAATAATACTAGCATTGAATAAAACTAAGAATCATTTGATTCTAAATCCACCCCCTCCGCACCCCCCACACACACTGTGCCCCATCACTCTTCCTACCATAAACACCACACTCTTCCTACTGGCTCCCTCAGACAAATACTTTCAACTTGCATCTGCTTCTCTTGGGACTTACCATGATATTTGCAAATCACAGGCTTATAATGATGGTGCTAGGTTTCAAAAATGGTCACAAGTGAGACTTCTGGTTTCAGCTCCAATATATAAAACAGGGTAGAAATCACCAATCCCTCCTTAAAAAAGAGAACACTGCAAAAAAGTGCATCAACCTTCTTTTTTTTTTTTTTTTAAACTTATCAGAGAACTATGGTGGCAGGGCAAAACACCACATAAGATCTCGAGAGAGAGTTGAATTCAGACTGTTCAAACTGAGATCTGCTTTCCTGGATCAGATTCCTCTGCAGTCATAAACTGCTAAGAGTACTTAAATGGTACATAAGTTGAATTGCTCGAAGCTGAGTGTGGACTAACAGGAGAGCGAGAATCTGCTTCCCCTACTACATCTCCACCCTGTGCCCACCCCACCCCCATTCACCCACTGAAGTCTTAGGCAGAAGCTACATGTTTATGGTCTTTCACTCCAGGAAATGGATTTTCAGGGTGAAGTTCTGAGAAAAGATGCCCTAGTTTTTCTGACTGGGAGAGAGGAGGAATAATCATTGTCAAAATACCCCCAGAGCCTTCTCCATGACAGAGGCCTACTCTCCAGGGGAAACACTTTGCTAGAGCTTTACCCTAGGTGGAAGAAGGGTATTCCTCCCACACAGCACCCCCCCACACACACACACACACTTCCTGTCTCACCTAAGGGAAACAGAGTAGGCAACAGGGGTGAAGCCTTCCAGGAACTAATCTGAGAATACTGCAGCCAGGGGAAGGACAGAAGGCATGGGAGAAGGTGACGCCACTGAAGATATACCTGTGAAGGTTGCAGCCCAGAGACACGGCCCCCACTAAAAGATAAGAGATTTAATCATGAAACTATAGAATTTCCCCCCTCCCCCCCCCACCACCTTACCACTACCATCCATGGGGTTCCAGAGAAATAACTGTGGATTATATCTGAAAGCACTGCACAACCACAGATTTTCATAGTTAATCATAGTTACCCACCAAATTAATCATAGTTATTTTATTTTTTAAAAAGATTTTATTTATTTATTAATGAGAGATACAGAGAGAGAGAGGCAGAAACATAGGCAGAGGGAGAAGCAGGCTCCTCGAGGGGATCCCGATGTGGGACTCGATCCCGGGGCCACGGGACCATGCCCTGAGCCAAAGAGAAACATTCAACCGCTGTGCCACCCAGGTGCCCCTATGATTAATTTGTTAAGGGCTCTAATGGAAAAATCGGCAACATGCAAAAGCTGATGGGTAACATATGCAGAGATGGCAATTCTGAGCAAAAATTAAAAGGAAATACTAGAAAACTAAAACACGACAACAGGAATGAGGATTTGTCAGTAGACTCAGCACAATGAAGGAAAGAACTGAGGAGCCTGAAGATCAGAAAGTTTTATTGACCTATGACCTAATGGAAATGCTAAGAAGTAAAAAGAGAAACTGAAAAAAAAAAGCCATAACTGAACATCCTGCCGTGTGAAATTGGAAAAAGTTTCACATATTAATCCAAATTCCATAAAAGGAAAGAAGCAGAGATAACAGAGAAGAAGGAAAGTTGGAAGCACTAAGGGCCAAGAGCTGCCAAAATAAATGACAGACACCAAAGCACAGACTTGGGAATCTTAGTGAATACCAAGCAGCATATATACACACACACCCTTAGACTTTTTATATTCAAACCGTATTAAAAAACTAAAAGAGAAAATGCTGAAAGAACAAACTAGAAGAGAAAAACATCTTACCCGTAGAAAAACATGAATAAGAATTACAGCTGACTTCTCGTCACAACCCTGCATGCAGAGGGGTAGAGTGAAATGAAATATTTAAGGTGTTGATTGAAAAGGAAAAACCACCTACCTAGAAATCTATTTCCAGTAAAACAGGAACACAAGAAGGTAAAGACTCTCAGACAAACAAAAGTTGAGCAAATTCATCTGCAGGAAACCTGCCTCACAAGAAACGTTAAGAGATGTTCTTCAGGCAGAAGGAAAATAATATGGGTCAGAAACATGGGTCTACCTAAAGAAAGGAAGAGACTCGTGAAGTAAAATGGAGGTGAATTAACATCTTTTATGGTTCTCATTCTTGTGTCATCTAAAAGAGGACTGTTCTCTAAAACAGGATAGCACAATGTATCGAATGATCATAGCACACGGATAGGTGAAAGACAGAAGTATCCCAAGCAATGGGAGGGAGGAATTAGGAATACTCTGTGATAAGGTACCTGCACTACACATGAAGCCATATACTATTATCTGAAGGTGGACTTGGCTTAGTAAAAGTGTATATTCTAAACTCTAGGGCAACCACTGAAAATAGTTTGAGAAGCAGTATAAGCAATACGGTAAAAGAGGGGAAAACAGGCGCAAATATCAATCCGATTATACCAATCATCACTCTAAGTGAGAATGGCTTAAGGACACCCACTAAAGACAGAGATTTTCTGAGTGGACAAAAGAAAGACCCAAGTATAAGCTGCCTGCAAGAACCTCACACTCAACATCAAGACTCAGGTAGCTTAAGAAGTAAAGGAATAGGAAAAGGTTTACCATGCTAACACTAAGCCAAAGCAAGACGCAGGAGCTACATTAATTTCAGATAAAGCCGACATGGAACAATGAAAACTGCCAGGGATAGGAATAAGGAGGGGCATCACATAATGATTAAGGAGTCAATTCTCCAAGAGGACATAACAATCCTAACTGTGTAAGCCCCTAATCACAGTGTTAAACAGCATCAAAATGTTTGAGGCAAAACCTGGTAAAAGTTCAAAAAGAAATGCATAAATCCCTGACTGCAGTGAGAGATTTCAACACCCCTCTGCCACTAATTGGTAAACCAAGCAGGCAGACAAGCAGATACCAAAAAGATACCGACAACCTGAACAGCATTATCCATCAACTCGATCTACTTGACTTGTATAGAACACTCCACTCAACAAGAGTGGAATCCGTAGCCTCTCAAGCTCACGGGGAACATTCACAAAGATAGATCATATGTGGGGACAGAAAGCACAACTTTACAAATATAAAGGAGTAGGAGTCCTACAAAGTAGGTTCTCACACCGCAATGGAATTAAGCTAGAAATCAACAACAGAGAAGTAGATGGATAAGCTGCCTAGGTTTGGAGATGAAACAAAACATTTCTAATCGGCACATGGATGAAAGAAGGAAGCTCCAGAGAAACCGAAAGACGTTTTGAACTAAATTAAAATGAAAATTCAAAAGTATTGTGATACAGCAATAGCATTGCCTCAGAGGGAAATGAAATTTAGAGCATACATTCAGGTACTGGAGAGGAAGAACTCTTTTATGTTCTAAACTCTTTTATGATTTTATGATCTAAAATCATAAACCTCACGAAAGTAGGAAAAGAGACCAGTTTAAGCCCAAAGTAAACAGAAAGAAATATATCATAAAAATCAGAGCAGAAGACAATGAAATCAAAAGCAGGAAAACCATAGCAAAAATTCAATGACAGGGATCCCTGGGTGGCGCAGCGGTTTGGCGCCTGCCTTTGACCCAGGGCGCGATCCTGGAGACCCGGGATCGAATCCCACGTCAGGCTCCCAGTGCATGGAGCCTGCTTCTCCCTCTGCCTGTGTCTCTGCCTCTCTCTCTCTCTCTCTCTCTCTCTCTCTCTGTGACTATCATAAATAAATAAAAATTTAAAAAAAAATTCAGTGACACCAAAAGCCGGGTTCTTAGCAAAGGCCAATAAGAGAGGCAAACCTCTTTCTGGCCAAGAAGAAAAAAAGGGGGGAAGACACAACTTACCAATATCTGAGTGGAAAGAATGGACATCACTACTGATCTCATAGGCACTAAAATGATAATAAAAAGGAATGCCACTGGCAATCCTATGCCTGCAAATTTGAACCAGTAGAGGGAATGGCCAGATTCCTTGGAAGACACTATCAAATCTCACACGGAAAAATAGATAACCCGAACAGTTATGTATTTATGCCCAGGGCCCAGACTTTTTCCTTGGTGAATTCCAAACAAACACTTAAAGAAAAAAAAATGATTCCAATTTTCCACCATCTCTTCCAGAATGTAGAGGCAGAAGAACATTTCCTAACTCGTTCTCTGAGGTCTGCATTTCCCCTAATAGCAAGACAGACAAAGATGATGCAGACCATGATCTCTCATGAACATTGTCATAAAATCCCTCAACAACACATCAGCAAATCGAATCCAACAATGCATGCAAAGAACTGTACACCACAAACAAATGACATATCTTTCAGGCACACAAAACCAGTTCAACATTTGAAAATCAACAAATGTAGTTCACCACATCAACAGGCTAAAGAACAGAAATCATATGATCATATCAATCGATGCAGAGAGCATTTGATAATTCAACAGACTTCATGTGAAAAGCTCTCGGTAAACTAGGAATGGAGGGGAACATCCCTAACCTGATGAAAAAGATCTGGGAAAACCCTACAGGCAACATCAGGCTTAAGGATGACAGTCAGACACTTCCCCTCGAGATAAGTCTGCTGTCATCACTCCTATTCAATATGTATTAGAATCCCAGCTTGTTACATAAGAACGGAAAGAGGAATTAAAAGGTGTACAGATTGGAAATGCTGAAATACCACAATTTTTATTTGCAGCAGACACAATTATTTACATAAAAAATACCAAGGAATCTACAAAAAAACCGTTGCATTAATAAGGGAGTTTAGTACGGCCCCCACGATATAAGGTACAATATACACATGGCAATTCCTTACCTACATATGAACACTGAACAATCAGAATTTGATAGTTTTTTAAATTACTTAAAAAAATAACTCATCAGGTCTTTAACATATCCATTTCTGAGTCTTTTCTCACTTATAGTTACTAGGTGTTGCGTTTTTTGTTTTTTGTTTTTGTTTTTGTTTTTGTTTTTTAGTTCCAGTGTAGTTAACATACAGGGATATATTAGTTTCAGGTGTACAAGAGAGTGATGCAACAATTCCATGTATTACTCAGTGCTCATCAAAATAAGTGTACTCTTTAATTCCCTTCACCTATTACACCCGACCTCCACTTGTTAATAGTCTGTTTCTTGGTTTGTCTCTCTTTTTTTCCTTTGTTCATTTGTTTTGTTTCTTAGATTCCACATATGAGTGAAATCTATGATATTTGTCTCTCTCTGACTGGCTTATTTCGCTTAGCATAATACTCTTTACATCCATCCATGTTGTTGCAAATGGCAAGATTTCATTCTTTTTTATGGCTGAATAATATTCCAGTGTGTGTGTGTGTACATGGATTCTTCTTCTGGGGTTCTGTATAAAACACACACACACACACACACATACATAGTGTATGTGTGTATACATACATATCTTCTTTATCCATTCATCTATCAATGAACATTTGGGCTCCTTCCGTAATTTGGTTATGGCAAATAATGCTGCAATAAACACAGGGGCACATACATCCCTTTGACCTAGTGTTGTCATATTCTTTGGGTAAGTACCCAGTAGTGCAATTACTAGATCATATGGTAGGTTCTATTTTTAATTTTTTGAGGCCCCCTCCATACTGCCCTTCCACAGCGGCTACACCAGTTTGCATTCCCACCAACAGTGCTAGAGGATTCCTTTTTCTCTACATCCTCGCAAACACTTGTTGTTTCTTATGTTTTGGATTTTAGCCATTTGGACATGTGTGAGGTGATAGCTCATTCTGGTTTTGATTTGCATTTTCCTGATGATGAGTGATGTTGTGCATCTTTTCATGTGTCAGTTGGTCATCTGTATGTCTTCTATGAAGAAATGTCTGTTCATGTCTTCTGCCCATTTTTTAATTGGATAAAGGGTTAGTATCCAAATAACACCCCCTGCCCCCAAATAACCGTTTACAATAGCAACCCTACATATGAAGTACTTAGGTATAAATATAACAAATATACGCAGGATCTGTTTGTGGAGAACCACAAACAATGATGTAGAAATCAAAGAAAATCTAACTAAAAGGAGAGATATTTCA
The DNA here is from genome assembly GCF_011100685.1 of Canis lupus familiaris. Taxonomy (NCBI): domain Eukaryota; kingdom Metazoa; phylum Chordata; class Mammalia; order Carnivora; family Canidae; genus Canis; species Canis lupus. The sequence goes on along the minus strand of NC_049260.1, from coordinate 44,557,037 downwards.
TACACATGGACTGGAAAACCCATACTTGTTAAAATTTCAATTCTTCCCAGACTTACCTATAGAAACAACAGAATCCCCATCAAAATTGCAGCAAGCTCTCTGAAGATATTGACATCCCAATCTAAAACTTGTATAGAAAACCAGAGGCTCTAGAATAGATAACACAGGGCAGCCCTGGTGGCTCAGTGGTTTAGCGCCGCCTTCAGCCTGGGGTGTGATCCTGGAGACCCGGGATCGAGTCCCACCGTCAAGCTCCCTGCATGGAGCCTGCTTCTCCCTCTGCCTGTGTCTCTGCCTCTCTCTCTGTCTCTCTGTCTCTCATGAATAAATAAATAAAATCTTTAAAAAATAGAATAGATAACACTTCTTTCTGGAAAAGAAGAATAAAGGTCCAGGACTCATATTATCTGATTTCAAGGCTTACTATAAAGCTGTAGTAATCAAGACAGTGTGGTATCACCAAAGAATTGACACAGAGTTTAATGCATCACAGCAGCAAACCTGTAACAGACTTGCACAAATATGACTTAGTTGAACTTGACAAAGGTACAGGCACAATTTGATGGAGAAGGAATAGTCTTTTCAATAAATGGTGCTGGAACAATTTGGAGTCCAAGGCCATAAAAGTTTAACCTAGCCCCAGATCTGACACTCTTACACAAATTAACTCAAAAGGAACAAGAGCTTATATTTAAAATTCAACTATAAAGTATCTTCCTTCCTTCTGAAGGAAACATAGGAGAAAATCAACATGACTTTGTGTTTGCTGCTGAGCTTTTACACAGAACACCGTAAGTAGAGCCCATGAAATAGAAGAAAAAAGAAAGAAAAGAAAAAAAGAAGAAGAAAGAAAGAAAGAAAGAAGAAGAAAGAAAGAAAGAAAGAAAGAAAGAAGAAAGAAAGAAAGAAAGAAAAGAAAGAAAGAAAGAAAGAAAGAAAGAAAGAAAAGCAAGCTGAGTTGGACTTTATTAAAAAAAAAAAACAAAAAAAATTGATCTCCAACAAAAAAAAATTTTAAAAATAAAATGTAAAGGATGACTCTGGGTGGAACCACAGAGTGCCATAAAAGCCAAAAAAAATTAAAATTAAAATTACAAAAAATAAGAAACCTTGCACTCTGCAAAAGAGGCTGTTAAGAAATGAAAGGCAATCCAGAGACTGGAAGAAAAATATTTGCAAAACTCATGCCTGAGGGATGCCTGGGAGGCTCAGCCATTGGGTGCCTGCCTTCAGCTCAGCTCGTGATCCCGGGACCCAGGATCGGGTCCCACATCGGGCTCCCTGAAAGAAGCCTGCTTCTCCCTCTGCCTACGTCTCTGCTTCTCTCTCTCAGTCTGTTTCTCTCATGAATAAATAAATAAATCTTTAAAAAACAAAACAAGGGCAGCCCGGGTGGCTCAGCGGTTTGCCTTCAACCCAGGGCATGATCCTTGAGACCCAGGATTGAGTCCCACGTCAGGCTCCCTGCATGGAGCCTGCTTCTCCTTCTGCCTGTGTCTCTGCCTGCCTCTCTCTCTCTCTCTCTCTCTCTCTCTCTCTGTCTCTCATGACTAAATAAATAAAATCTTTAAAATAAAAATAAAACAAAACAACCCATGTCTTGTTAAAGGACTTGCGTCCAAATATACAAAGGACTGATATAACGCAAAGACTAATTAAACAAATAACTCAATTACAAATGGACAAAAGATTGGAACATACACCTCACCAATTAAAATATACAAATGGCAAGTGAGCATATGAAAAGATGATCAAGATCATTTGGCACTTGGGAAATGCAAATAAAGTAGTGATGAGATAATGCTATGCATTATTCAGATGGCTAATATCCAGAAAACTGACAAAACCAACTGCTGGTGAGCATGTAGAGCAACATTCATTTGACTGTACAGCAGTCATTCATTTAAGGTTGGAAGCTCTGAATCATACAGCAACTTTAGAAGACAGTTTGATAGGGTCTTACCAAGTCAAGACTCTGGTCTTACCAGAGTCTTACAGTAATAGGAGCCAATAATCGTGCTATTAAGTATTTGCCCGTTTGATTTAAAAACTTATCTCCTGTCAAATAAAAAGCAACCTCCAGAACTAATGCAGAGGTAGTAAGGAGAAACTGTTCAAAGGATTATTGTAAGGAAAAGGGGTGGGGAGAGGTACTATTATAAACAGAGAGAATACTCTGACCATAAGATCAGCAAGCATCTCAAGAGTTAGGCCAAAGGCTCTTTATTTTCTAGAGAGGACACAGGGAACCCAGGGTGGAGGAATGGAATGAAAGGGTGGTGTGAAAAGACTGGGAATCAAGGAATGCTTCACCCTGAAGCCAGCCTACTCCCAGAAGGGGCTGTGTGCTGGCTCTGGCTGCCAGTGGGTCAAAGTTCAGAAACCCAGGGAAAGGACAGAACTTTAAGCAGAGTCTGATTAACAAGTATTTTGCTCCAGTTTTTCAGTAAACACAAGTAGTTTGGCTAATCATTTACGAGTTGAAGAATGGGAATTTGGTGGGACCGTGTCTGGTTTTGCCACAGCAAACAAGGGGGCACCTGTGGATTCTCCTCTGAGTCATATGGGGAAGGAAGACTCCTTGCAGGAAGCAGTTTCCTGGAACACAAACTGGGGAGAGTTCTTCACCTTCTTTGTTTTCCAGGATCACAGGGCATCAGCAAAGTCCAACATCATCAGTTCGCACAAAATCCTACACGCCAATGTCTATGGCGCGTTTATTCATAATTGCAAAACAGGAAGCACCCAAGATGTGCATCAATAGGTGAATGAATAAATGATCTTGGTGCCTCCATACGATGGAGTACTATTTGGCAAAAGAAAGGAATGATCTTTCAGGCCATGGAGAGATATGGATGAATCCTAAATTCCTATTGCTAAGTTTAAGAAGCCAGTCTCAAATGGCTACATATATGTATGTGTGTATATTTTTTCCTCTCTGTGATCCAATTACAAGAAATTGTGGAAAAGGCAAAACCAGAGATAGTGAAGTGGTCTGTGCTTGGCAGGAGTTGTGGGAGGGGAACTTGTATAGATAAAGGGGCTTTGAACCTCGTATAGATGTGTGCTATGCACTGAATATTTGTACCCCCAGCCCTCAGAATTCATATGTGAATTCTAAGCCCCAACGTGATAATATTTGGAGGTGGCCATTAACTAGGTTTGGATGAGGGTATGGCCCTCATGATGGGAGTAATAGTATCTGTAAGAAAAGGAAATGCCCAAAGCGCACTCTCATTCTGTCAAGTGAGGGAGGACATAACGAGAAGGAGGCCATCTTCAAGCCAGAAAGAGTATACTCATGGAGAACACTCTGGTGTTCTGGTATCCTGATCTTTGCCTTCTCAGTCTCCAGAACTGTGAGAAATAAATATCTGTTGTTTGAGCCACTGAGTGTATGGTCTTTTGTTATAGTAACCTGAGCAGACTAAGACTGTGTGATGTTTGATTGGTGCTCACATGACACTATGTAGTTGTCACAATCTATAGAGGCTTACAGCACACAGAATGAAATTTAATGTATCCAAAATTTTAGAACATCATTAAGGAATTCAGGAATATCAGGATGGAACGCAGAGTGTGACAGAAACTTCTAACCATATTTTGAATGCATGAAAAAAAAACTCACTGAAGGTTGTAAGGGAAACAGTGTTAACCTAAGCAACTTTGGAAATGAAAGAACGTGTTAAAATGACGAAATGACAAACTACATCCTTAGAGAGAATATTTTCAAACCACACATCTTGAAAAGGATTAGTACCAGAATATATAAAACCTCTAAACTCGACAACAATAGCATTGAAAGAATAAAATACTTATGAACAAACTTAACCAATGAGGTGGAAGTTTTATATGCTGAAAACTATAAAAAAATTGCTGAAAGAAAAAGTTAAAGGACACAAATTAATGGAAAGACATACCATGTTCATTTATTGGAAGATTTAACATTATTAAGATGTCAATAGTACTCAAAGCATTCTATAGATTTAATGTAATACCTGTCAGAATACCAATGACATGTTTTGCAGATATAGAAAAATCCATCTTATAATTCATATAGACTCTCAAAGGGACCCCAAACAGTTTGGAAAAGAATGAACAAAGGTGGAGGATTCACACTTCCTAATTTCAAAACTTACTACAAAGGTACAGTAATAAAAAAAAAACAGTGTGGTTCTGGCATAAAGACAGACATATATACCAGTGGAATAGAAGAGTCAGAAATAAACCTTTGTGTATGTGGTCAGTTGATTTTTAACAAAGGTGCCAAGGTCATTCAATGGAAAAAGGACAATCTCCTCAACAAATGGTGTTGGAGAAACTGGAAGTCCACATGCAAAGGAATAAAGGCAGGCCATGAAGGTAGGCCATGTGGTGTATACGTACAGTGTAATACTTTTCAGCCTTAAAAAAGAAGCAACTTCTGCAATGTGTGACAGTATGCATGAACCTGGAGGATATTTATGCAAAGTGAAATAAGCCAGGCCAAAAAAGTACAAGTACTGCATGATTCCACTTACAGGAGTTATCTACGATAGTTAAATTCATAAAATCAAACTGGAATGGTAGTTAACAGGGACTCAGGGGGAGGAGAAAATAGGCAGTTATTAATTATTAGGCAGTTATTAATCCACAAGCATAAATTAAGTAAAATGAATAAACTGTAGAGATCTTCCATACAACACTGCACCTAATGTCAACAATAACATGCAGTTAAAATCTGTTAAGAGGCCAGATTGCACGTTAAGTGTTCTTATCACAATAGAAGTCTGTCTAAAACTTGCACTTCCTTAAACAGTCTTACTTGTGTTGGCAATAAATGCTGAATAAGCATTTATTCAGCACTACTGTGTGGTAGGCACTATGGATCTCAAAATCCAGTCCCCTCAAGGACCTCAGAGAGATGGAAGAGATAGTTGAGGGAGAGTATTCCAACAGAACACTGAGAGCATTAGGATAGCAATAAAACACTTTGAGCACTAGGAAAGCACAGAGATGGAGCATTTAACCCAGCCAGGCCATCAGGAGGCTACAGAAATCTTCTTGAGTAGATGGCATCTGAACTGTATGGAATGATAAACAGAAATTAGTACAGTGAATATCATTTCAGGTATAGGAAAGAATATTTTTTTTTTTTGGAAAGAACATTTTTTAAGTGCCCAGAAAGGAGGGTGGGCATGGTGCTTTCAGACAACTGGGATATTCCATATGATTCACGGCTCATAGGGTGTCAAGTTTGGAGAGAGTAGGGGTTGAAAACAGATAAGGCTGAAATCGTAGGAAGGGAGTATGTCCTAAAGGACTTCATATTCATGCTAAGAAGTTTGGGCCATCCTGACACCAACGGGAGTCACAGACTATTATGGAGCAAAGGAGTGCTTTTGTCCAGGTCTGTGGTGATAAAAAAAAAATCTCACAATCATTTCTTCCATTTCTAGATGTTCCCATAATGTGAATTTTGTGGTTGTGGAATGAGAGATTTGGGGATATCATACTTTGTTCTACTTACACATCTACTAGGTTGCCAGGCATTATGCCACAAATTTTTCATATACAGGATCTTATCTAATCTTCCCACTGTTGACAAGGTGTTGTTATTCCTGTTTACAGATCAGGAAACTGACGTTCAGAGAGGTCAGCAGATGTATCCACAGTTTGAGAGGTGGGAAGTAAAAGGTACGTGATGGAGGCCATCATTCCAGGTGATGTGCTCAGCCTTTCCTTAGACCTTTGCCTCTGCTATCTTCTAATTCATCACAACTCTTGTGTTCACCAGAGAGGCAACTTGGTGGGAAGCCATGGGTAATGAGGTTGAGGGATACTTTGGTATAAGGTAATAGCACTGGCGCCAATTTAGAAAACAGTGGCTAAAATTCCTGGGCTGCAGGGGTGGTTCAATATCTGCAAATCAATCAACGTGAGACACCACATTAATAAAATAAAGGATAAGAACCATACAATCCTCTCAATAGATGCAGAAAAAAAGCATTGGACAAAGTACAGCATCCCTTCTTGATAAAAACCCTCAACAAAGTAGGGATAAAAAGAACATACCTCAACATCGTAAAGGCCATATGTGAAAAAGACCCAGAGCTAATATCATCCTCAATAGGGAAAAACTGAGAGCTTTCCCCCTAAGGTCAAGAACACAACCGGGATGCCCAGTCTCTCCACTGTTGTTCAACATAGTACTGGAAGTCCTAGCCTCAGCAATCAGACAACAAAAAGAAATGAAAGGCATCCAAAAGTCAAATTTTCACTCTTCGCAGATGACATTGATACTCTGAAGTAGAAAACCCAAATGACTCCACCAACAAATTGCTAGAACTGATACAGGAATTATGCAAAGTCTCAGGATATAAAATCACCACACAGAAGTCAGTTGCATTTCTATACTCCAATAATGAAGCAGCAGAAAGAGAAATCAAGGAATCGATCCCATTTACAATTGCACCAAAACCCATAGGATACCTAGGAATAAATCTAAACAAAGAAGTAAACGATCTATATTCTGAAAACTATAGAACACTTATGAAAGAAATTGAAAAAGATTCCAAAAAAATGGAAAAAACAACCCATGTTCATGGACTGTAACAGATATTGTTAAAATGTCTATGTTACCCGAGGCAATCTACACACTCGATGCAATCCCTATCAAAATACCACCATCATTTTTCATAGAGACAGAACAAACAATTCTAAAACCTATATGGAACAAAAAGACCCTGAAGAGCCGAAGGAATGATGAAAAAGAAAACCAAGGCCAGAGGCATCACAACTCCAAAATTACAAGCTGTATAATAAAGCTGTAATCATCAAAACATTACGGTACTGGAGCAAAAACAAACTGACCCATGAATGGAACAGAACAGAGAACCCAGAAATGGACCCACAAATATATGGTCAGCTAATCTTCCACAAAGCAGGAAAGAATATCCAAGGGAATAAAAGACAGCCTCTTCACCAAATGGTGTTGGGAAAACGGGACAGCGACATGCACAGGAATGAAACTGGACCACTTTTCCTATACCATACAAAAAAAAAAAAAAAGAAGTCAAAATGGATTAAAGACTTAAATATCAGACAGGAAACCATCAAAATCCTAGAGGAGAAAACAGGCAGCAACCTCCTCAACCTCGGCCGCAGCAACTTCTTACTAGATACGTCACCCGAGGCAAGGGCAGCAAAAGCAAAAATGAACTATTGGGACCTCATCAGGATCAAAAGCTTCTGCACAGTGAAGGAAACAATCAACAAAACTAAAAGGCAACCTATGGGATGGAAGAAGATATTTGCAGATGACATATCGAAGAAAGGGCTAGTAGTATCCAGAACCTATAAAGAATTTATCAACCTCAACACCCCAAAAATAAGTAATCCCGTTAAGATACGGGCAGAAGACATTTCTCCAAAGAAGACATATAAATGGCTAGCAGACACGTGAAGAAATGTTCAACATCACTGATCATCAGGGAAATACAAATCAAAACCACAATGAGATACTACCTCACACCTGTCAGGATGCCAAACGCTAACGACTCAGGAAACAACAGATGTTGGCGAGGATGCGGAGAAAGGGGGAACCCTCCAGCGCTGTTGGTGGGAATGCAAACTGCTACAGCCACTCTGGAAAACAGTATGGAGGTTTCTCAAAAAAGCTAAAATAGAACTACCATACAACCCAGCAATTGCACTACTAGGTATTTCTCTGAGGGATACAAGAGTGCTGATTCAAATGGGTCCATGCACCCCAACGTTTGTAGCAGCATTATCAACAATTGCCAAATTATGGAAAGAGTCCGAATGCCCATCAACTGAGGAATGGATAAAAGAGTAGTGTGTATATGTGTATGTGTGTGTGTGTGTGTGTGTGTGTGCACAATGGAATATTACTCAGCCATCAAAAATTAAAATCTTGCCATTTGCAGCAACATGGATGGAACTAGAGTGTTTTATGCTAAGCAAAATAAGGCAGTCACAGAAAGACAAATATCCTATTATTTGACTCATGTGTGGAATTTAAGAAACAAAACAGATGAACATAGGGGAAGGTAAGGAAAAGTAAAATAAGATAAAAACAGAGAGGGAGGCAACCTAAAACAAATGCATAAATTCCTAGGAACATAGCTTCCAAAACTGAATGAAGAAGAAATAGAAAATCTGAACAGATCAATTACTAGGAAAGAACTTTAATTGGTAATCAAAAACCTCTCAAAAAAAAAAAAGACTCTCAACAACCAAAAGTTGAGGACTAGATGGATTCACAAGTGAACTGTGCCAAATAGATATATTATTACAAAGAGTTGATACCTATTTTTCTCATAATATTCCAAAATTAGAAGAGGAAGGATAGCTTTCAAATACATTGTATCGGGCCAGCACCACCCTCATACTGAACTGGACAAAGGCACTACAAAAAAAGAAATCTAGGGCAGCCCCGGTGGCACAGCGGTTTAGTGCCGCCTGAAGCCCGGGGTGTGACCCTGGAGACCCGGGATCGAGTCCCACGTCAGGCTCCCTGGATGGAGCCTGCTTCTCCCTCTGCCTGTGTCTCTGCCTCTCTCTCTCTCTCTCTCTCTCTCTCTCTCTCTGTCTGTCTGTCTCTCATGAATAAATAAATCTATAGGCCAATATCCTTGATGAACATAGATGCAAATTCCTCAACAAAATATTAACAAACGGCTCTCAACAATACATTAAAAGGATAATTCACCATAATCATGTGGGATTTATTCCAGGGATACAAGGGTGGCTCAATATTCATAAATCAATCAATATGATACACCACATTAATAAAATGAAGGCTAAAAATCATATGATCATCTCAATAGACGTAGGAAAAGCATTTGGCAAAACTCAAAATCTGCTCATGATAAAACCCTCGACAAAGTAGGTTTAGAGGGAACACACCTCAAAGTAATAAAGGCTGTCTGTGACAAACCCACAGCTAACATCATACTCAACAGTGAAAAAAATGAGAGCTTTTCCTCTAAGATCAGGAACAAGACAAAATCGTCCACTCACACCACTTTTATTCAACATGATACTGGAAGTCCTGGCCACAGCAATCAGATAGAAAAAGAAATAAAAGGCATCCATATTGGTAATGAAGAAGAAAATGGACACTATTTGAAGATGGCACGATGCTAAGCAAACTCTAAAGACTTAACCAAAAAACTGTTAGAAGTAAACAGATGAATTCAGTAAAGTCACAGGACACAAAATTAACATACTGAAATCTGTTCCATTTCTATACACTAAAAAGGAAGTAGCAGGAAGAGAAATTAAGCAAACAATCCCATTTACAATTGAGCCAAAAATAAAATACCTAGGAATAAACTCAGCCAAAGATGTGAAAGATCTGTACCCTGAAATCTATAAAACACTGATGAAAGAAATTGAAGACAACACAAACAATTGGAAACGTATACCATGCTCATGGATTGAAAGAATGAATAATGTTAAAATGTCCCTACTACCCAGGCGATCTACAGATTCAGTGCAATCCCCACCAGAACACCAACAGCATTTTTCACAGAACTATATAAATAATCCTAAGACTTGTACAGAACCACAAAAGACCCCAAGCAGCCAAAGCCATCTTGAAAAAGAAGAACAAAGCTGGAGGCATCACAATCGCAGATTTCAAGATATGCTACAAAGCTGTAGTAATCAAAACAGCATGGTACTGGCACAAAAAGAGACACATAGATTCAGAGAGCCCAGAAATAAACTCACCCATATATGGTCAATTAATCTATGACAAGGGAGGCAAGGATATATGATGGGGGAAAGACAGTTTCTTTAATAAATGGTGTTGGGAAAACAAGACAGCTACATGCAGAAGAATGAAACTGGATCACTTTCTTACACCATCCACAAAATTAAAGTCAAAATGGACAAAAGACCTAAACGTGAGACCTGAAACCATAAAACTCCTAGAAGAAAAGATAGGCAGTAATTTCTTTGACATCAGCCTTGGCAACATTTTTCTAAATATGACCCCTCAGGCAGGGTAAACTAAAGCAAAAATAAACTATTGTCACCCTATTGAAATCAGAAGCTTTTGCACAACAAGGAAAACAATCTATAAAAGGAAAAGGCAAACTACTGAATGGGAGAAGATATTTGCAATTGATATATGCAATAAGGGGCTAACATCCAAATATATATGAAGGATTTCTACAACTCAACACCAAAGAAACAAATGATCCAATGAAAAAATGGGCAGAGGACCCGAATAAACATTTTTCCAAAGACAACATGGGAATAAGAGGCACAGCATAAGAAACGTAGTCAGTGATATTGTAATACCCCTGTAAGGTAACAGATGGTAGGTATGCTTGTTGTGAGCACAGCAAAATGTATAAACTTGTTGAATCACTACCTTGTACACTTGAAACTAATGTAACATTGTTTGTCAACAATCCTGAAAGGAAAGAAGGAAGGAAAGTAGGACAGAAGGACAGAAGCAAGGACGCAAAGAAGGACGGAAAGAAGGAATGAAGGAAGGCCATATGATCCAATAATTCTACTACCAGGCATTTCCCCTACGAAAATGAAAATACTGAATTGAAAAGATAAAAGCACCTCTATATTTACTGCAGCATTATTTGTATTAACTAAGACATGAAAGCAACCTAAGTGTCCATGGATTGATAAATGGATAAAGAAGATGTGGTGTAGATAGAAAGATAGATAGATATAAATGCACACAGGATGGAATATTACTCAGCCATAAAAAGAATCAGATCTTGCCATTTGTGACAACATGGATGGACCTAGAGGGTATTAAGCTAAGTGAAATCAGTCAGACAGAGAAAGACAAATATCATATTATTTCACTTTATGTGGAATCTAACAAACAAAACAAATAAGCAGAAACATAGCCATAAATACAGAGAAACAACTGATGGTTTCTGTGCAGTGAAGGGGGAGGATGCACAAAATGGGTACAGGGGAGCAGAAGGTACAGGCATCCAGTTGTGGAGTGAATAAGTCACAGAGATGAAAGGTAGAGCATAGGGAATACAGTCAATGGTACTGTAATAGTGTTATCACTCGTGGTAAGCATAGAATAACATATAGAGTTGTCAGATCACTATATTGTACACCTGAATCTAATGTCATAGTGTGTCATGACTCTACTTCAATAAAAAGAGAAGATTTCAAAGAATTGACAAAAATAAATAAATAAATAAACAAACTCTGGGAACTACTCAGCAACTATAGCAAGGTTGTAGAGTATAAGGTTAGTACACATAAGTCAATTTATTTCTTATATACCAGCAATGAACAATTGGAATTAGAATTAAAAACACAAAGCCATTTACTTTAACAACCCCTTCCCAAAAGAAATACTTATCTAATAAATTAGGTACAGGATATATAGGGAAAACTACAGAGGTCTGACAAAGAAAAATAAATATCTAAATAAATCTTTATTGAGAGATATTATGCGTTCATGGATTGTAAGACTCAATATTGTTAACATATCAATTCTTCCCAACTTGATCTGTAGATTCAATGCAATCCCTATCAAAATCCTAGCAAATTATTTTATGGATATTGAAAAACGGATTCTAAAGTTTATAGGGAGGGCCACCTGGGTGGCTCAGTCGGGTAAGCATCTGACTCTTGATTGCAGCTCAGGTCATGATCTCAGGGTCCTGAGTCTGAGCCCCACATTGGGCTCCACACTCAGCAGGGAGTCTCCTTGAGATTCTTTCTCTCCCTCTCCCTCAGCACCACCACCCCCCAGCTCTCTCACTCTCAAAAAAAAAAAAATCTTTAAAAAATAAAGTTAATGAGGAAAGTCAAAAGATCCAAAATAGCCAACCTAGCGGTAACAAAGAACAAAGTTGAGGATTGATACTACCTGACTTCAGGATTTACTATAAAGCTACACTAATGGAGACTGTGTCAAGTATCTGTCAACAAAGGAACAAAGACAATTCAATGGAAAAAGCAGTCTTCAACAAATGGCGCTGTAGTAATCGGATGTCCACATGCCCCCCCTCCAAAAGGATCTAGATACAGATCTTACATCTTTCCCAAAAATTACCTTAAAATGGATCATAGACCTAAATGTAAAACCCAAACTGGAAAACTTATAAAATATGGTACAGGAGAAAAATCTAGATAACCTTGGGTTTGGTGAGGACTCTTTGGATACAACACCATGAAATAAAAATTTGAGAAGTGGGACTTCAGTAAAATTAAAAACTTCTATTTTGTGAAGGACCCTGCTAAGACAATGTAAAGACAAGCCACAGAGTGGAAAAAAATATTTACAAAACATATCAGACAAGGACTTATTTCCTAATACACAAAGACCTTTTAAAACGAAACATGAAGAAATCAAATAATGCCATTTAAAATGGGGAAATGATCCAAAAAATATACCTCACTAAAGAAGACATAGATAAGGCAAACAAGCCTATGAATATGAAACATCATATATGTCATAAGGGGACTGAAATTTAAAACAACAAGGACATACCCCTATACATCTACTGGAGTGGCTAAAATTTTTTTATAAAACAACTAATATATACAAAATGCTGATAAGGGCATGGAGTAACAGGAACTCTCAGTCATTGCTGGAGGAAACGCAAAATGGCACAGCCTCTTTGGAAGACATTTTGGCAGTTCCTTACAAATTTAAACATAGTTTTATCACATGATACAGAAATCGCATTCCTTAGGTATCTGCCAACCCAACTGAAAACATGTCAGAATGAAATCTTGCCACCTGCAATGACGTGGATGGAGCTAGAGTATATTATGCTAAGCGAAATAAGGCAGAGAAAGACTAATACTATGTGATTTCACTCATAATGGAATTTAAGAAACAAAACATATGAACATATGGGAAGTGAGGAAACAGGAGGTGGGGGGAAACAAACCATAAGAGATTCTTAAGGATAGAGAACAAACTGAGGGTTAATGGAGGAAAGTGGGTGGGGGATGGGTTAAATAGGTGATGGCACTTAAGGAGGGCATTTGTTGTGATGAGCGCTGGGTATTGCATGTAAGTGATGAATCACTGAATTCTATTCCTGAAACCATACTGCACTGTATGTTAACTAACTAGAATTTAAATAAAAATTTAAAAATGAAAAAAAAAATGAATTCAAGCTTTAGAGTCAAAGCTGGGTTCTAGGGGCAGGAGGAAATTTTTGAAGGTGATAGATAAGTTTATGGCACTGACAACAATAATAGCTTCAGAGGTATATACAGATCGCCAAATACATCAAGTTGTAGACATTAAATATCTATAGCTCTTTGTATGTCAATCATAACCTTCATAAAGCAGTTAAAAAAGAGAAAACTTATGTCAACACGAAAAGCTACACACAGCCTTCTGTCAAAACTGGTAAGCAATTAAGATGCCCTTCTATAGATGAATGGATGAACGAAGTGTGCTAGTCCACGCGATGGGATATTATTCAGGGATAAAAAGTAATGAGCTATCAAGCCATGAAAATACACGAAGGAAGCATTAATGCATTTTGGTAAGCAAAAGAAGCCAGCCTGGCAGGCAAGAATTCTACTGAACCACCGATGCCAAAAGAAGCCAGTCTGAAAAGGCTACGTATGACTGCCTGATTCCATCTATATGATATTCTAGAAAAGGCAAAACTTATCAGTGGATAGCAGTGGTCCAGTGTAGTGGTGGTTGGTAGCTGAGGGATGAATAGGTGAAGCACAGAGGAATTTTAGGATAATGGAACTATTTTGTTTGATACTGCAATGGTGGATACATGACTTTATGCATTTTAAAATTCCACTGAACATACAACACAAAGATTGAATGTCATTGTAAACTATGGACTTAGTGAATAAGAATGTCTTAGTATTAGTTTATTAATTACAACACATGTAGCACACTAACACAAGATCTTAGTAACAGGGAAAAGTGTGATGGTGGGGGGGCTATCATAGGAGAATCCTCTATGCTATCTGCTCAAGATTTCTGTAAATTTAAAACTATTCTAAAAAAGTAAGTCTATTAATTAAAAAATATGGAGTTGTGTGTCACATTGACATAACACTCACTCCCATCCCAGAGTGTGCTGGCATGTCCCATCTCACAAGGAAGTAAACCCAAACACTTTTCACAAGGCTCTGAAAAAGAAGGGGAATGGAAGGAGAATGGAGATTTTTTTTTCCAGTGATACATTCCCAGAAATCCCATTGGTTTGGCAACATCTTTGAAGCATCAGCCTCCATTCCTACTTAGCCTGATCTAGGACTTGGCCTGACATAGTTCTCCCAGTCATAGATCTGGTCAACACTGCAGACGTCCCCCTGGCTCCGCCATCTCATGCCCCTATGCCTCTCACTGTTTTGTCACAGGGCCACAGCTTATACTGTTGCTGTAACGTGTCAGGCTCTTCCTCTCCTGCCTTCATCTGCGGAAATCTTACTCATTGCTAAGACCCAGTTGAGATACCATATTCCCTAAAGCTTTACACCATTTCTCAACACAGCACCTGCCACCTTCTCTACCTCCCCTTGACATTCCAAGCTTGGGTGATAGCATCTGACACATCGCTTGGTGTTCTCCACGTAACCTTTGTTCATTTCTCTCTCCTCCCATTAAATCATTCATCCTCCTCCCTAGATGGAATGGACAGCAGTCAAGAACTCGTTGAAGATCAGGATGTTGAATCAAAGATTCTCACAACATACAACTGAAGGAGAAAATAAAATGAAAACTATAGAAAGCAAGAAATTTTGAGGTGGCTCACAAGAACAGGAGAGAAAAAATGAGGAGGAGACATTTCAGTATTTCCAAAACTGAAGAAATACTTCAGCTTTTGTAAAAATAAATAAATAAATAAATAAATAAATAAATAAATAAATAAATAAAATAAAAACAATAAAAAAAAGAATCCCCCAGGTAAGCACCAGGGTTAATAAAATGGGATCCACACCAAAAAATACCCTAGAAAATGTACTATTTCATAATTTCTTCACTCACTTGGTCAAGTGCTTTGGTCCTCTTCATCCTGAATTTCCCTTACATCTGGAATCCACGGCATTTCTCTTTTTTCTTGCAGGCAGATCAGCTGAGGTTTAGAAATGGAAATTCCTGTAAAGAGAAAGGAAACATATAGTTGGTTAGGCTGGGAAGAAAGTACTGCCAGAGGTCAGTTCCAGCTAATGGGTAAGCAGAAACAAGACAGGAAGAAAAGAAAATATTCAAAGGGAAAGACCAAAGGAAAGGCAGAGTCTATGTGAGAATGTCTAGGTTCCTGCTATGTCTCCAGGCAAGAAGCTTATCATACTAATACTGGAACTACAAAGGACTAAACAAATATAATCAAGTGTTATAAGTGCTATCATACAAGCCAGAGACAAGATACAGACTAGCAAAAAAAGGAAATAAAATGTCCGGTAGTTCTCAAATGCTGGCCCTTGGGCTGGCTGCATTAAGACTCATGTGGAGCTTCTAAAAACAGTCTTCTGGGCCCATCAGCAGAAATTCTATTTAATAGGTCAAGAGTGTGGGCTGGGAATCTTTTTTTTTTTTAATTTTTATTTATTTATGATAGTTACAGAGAGAGAGAGAGGCAGAGACACAGGCAGAGGGAGAAGCAGGCTCCATGCACCGGGAGCCCGATGTGGGATTCGATCCCGGGTCTCCAGGATCGCGCCCTGGGCCAAAGGCAGGCGCCAAACCGCTGCGCCACCCAGGGATCCCTGGGCTGGGAATCTTTATCGGCATTCGCAAGCTCACCAGGACCACACAAAACAAAGACATCTTTCCATTTATTTGTGCTTTCTTCAAGTTTTTCATCAATGTTTTATACTTTTCAGCACACAGCTCTTTCACCTCCTTGGTTACATTTATCCGTAAGCATTTTATTGCTTTAGGTGATATTGTAAATGGGACGGTTTTCTTAATTTCTCTCTCTGATAGTTCATTGTTAGCGTATAGAAACCTACCTGATTTTTGTATATTTATTTTGTGTCCTACTACTTTACTGAATTTATTATTTCTCACAGATTTTTGTCTCTTCAGATGCATAATGCAGGCTACACGGAAGACTTGACCTTCAGGGTGCAGCTGGGAAAGAGTTAGGACATTAGATGCACAATTCGGCCCTTATCAGGGAAAAACTGAGAGCTAGTTGTTTATGCCTACTCACTCTGCTGAGCCAGAGGGAATAGTCGCTGGGAGTGCCTTTGTGCCCATGTATAATTATTACTTATACAATTTTAGGAATTTTTAAAAAGCCGAGAGATTATGGGACATGATAGAGGTATTAGCTAACACTGCAATGGCAACCATATTGCTATAAATGTATGAAATCAACATGTTGTCCACCTTAAACTTACATCATGTTATATGTCAAATATAAGTTTCAATAAACTGAAATAAATAATGTATTTTTTAAAAGCTGAGAATTTTTTAAAATTCAAAGAGAAGTAACAACTGATGTAGCACAGTAGTACAAGGGATATTAACAGACTACTATGAAAACTTAGATGCCAACAAATTGAACAGCTAAAACAAATGCATAAATTCCTAGGAACACTGTAAAGAACTCTCATCAAACCATGTCCATATTTGAGTCTTTTGTCATTTCTAATGTTCTGATGCTCTCAAAAAATAGGTTTCAGCTTCAAGGTGATTCATGAAAAGGACTTCTGAGATTTACAGATTTCTGATACCCTTTAGATCATAAAAGTAAACTGAGTAAGGATTTCCAAAACTAAACTTAATGGGAAAACTTCATTTAAACAGAACAAAAATTCATAACATGGGACTAAATGAATTAAGGAAGATGATTATAGGTTTTTATGACTCTTGTTTGAAAATATTGCTGGTTCTCTAATGTTTGCTCTTCCAGATTTAGGGAAATCTTTTCCCTTAAGGTATTCATGACTTACAGATTTTCATAAAATACTTCTTTATGAACAAATTGAAGCATTTATCTTTTCTCCCTACCTGAGCCCTCCAGAATTCAGAAACTCTCAGTGAGTATTATTTCTTTCATGGCAAGTATAATTATTTAATGAGTTCAATAAAAATCTTTTCTCTGTATAACAGGACACCATTGGAAACATTGGTTATATTACCACGGCTTCGATGAAAATGTCATATTTGAGGGAGAAATGCATAAACTCAGATATGACGAGACAGTTTTAAGGAACTCAGGTTGACTTTATGAAGCCAGTAGAGTCCCTTGGAAATGTCAGCCTGATACCTTACTTACAGAGTCCCCAGCAGCCTTACCAGCCCTGCAGACTGAAGCTAGACAGCTTGAGGTAAACTTCAGAGAAATTGCCACAATAGTTCATATATAGACAATCTCTGTGCCTGTTGCTGTAGGGTCGGTCACTCAAAAGGATTACCAGAGACATTTCAACTAGAAACCAGAAAACTCCATCAGATTGCCACTACCTACTTCCACTCCATCTGAGGCTGCGTCAAGCCTGACATCTAAAATGTTCTCCCTGGCAGCACGAGGTTAATCAGGCACTGGGTTTATAGTTTGCTCCAACCATTAATACCTGTGTTTTTCTTTTGTTTCCATAAAAATGCTTCTTATTGATTACCTTATTGCTTACTAACTAAGGCAGAGTCTACATGGTGGTTGACACCATTTGCTGCACCTATATTAACTCTTCCTTATAGATAAAATTAGGCAGCAAGTCAGTTGGCTATAAGAAGCCCTTGACTACTCTAACCCTCTTTCTAAGGTGGTTGTGACTAGTTTCCTGATCTATTCTCTTGGATACCCCCATCAATATCAGATCAATTTTAGAGGGGATAATGAGTTTAACTATACTGTTACCTTTCCTAAAAGTATACTTGGGGATAAAATTAATGATGTCATGTAGTACCAAACTATGTAGGAAAATATCCAACATCTCTGATAAGGAGCTACCTCTGATAGTTCCCCTCTGTTAGCATAAGGGACCATATGTTGTATCTTGCGTCATGTCAAATCCTTCCATTCCAAAGCCCATTGTGTGTCCCCATTTAGCTTAAAGCAGTTACAGAAGATGGACTTCCACCAATGTTACATAGAAATGAAATGAATGTGAAATTATAACAGGAAAAGAAATAAGATGTCTGATTCCATGTTGCTTCTATTTCCCTTACTGCGACCTATAAGCTAAAAGCTTTTTTGCCTTGCTTTGCACATAAGCATGTTACAACTAAAATTTTCAGAAACTGCTCTTTCTGGAAAATCTACCTCACCTGAAGAGATAAGGAAGTAGCCAGAGTGGTCATCATTTAAACTCATGAAGTTTGAGGAATGATCATAACTCAGGGGAGAATTGAAATGGTTGCCCCACAGAGCTAATTAAATTAAAATGAACAAAAATTTAAAAACTTATTTTTGGACAACTCTAATCAGTTATTGTGTTTTTTTCAGACCCCGCTAACAAACCCACTAGCTATCTCTGCAAAAGCTTGGACTCAAGGTCAATTGATATGGGTCCAGCCTATGAACAAGCAAGGCTCTGCATTCCTTGCCAGGCACAAGCCTAAGTCCCCATCCAGGTTATATCAGTTTTTGGAGCATATTCGTAGTCCCTTCTCCTTATCCTAAGAAAGCCTTCTAATATCAGGGACTGAATTTTGTTTCCTTTGATGTTAAGTTTCCACCCCAACGAGTCATGGGAATATACATTATGTTTGCTCAATGCATAAACTCCATCTTTCCTCATAAATAATTATGAATTTCTCTATACTTTTATTAAGATGTATGAAAAAGAGTCTTTGGATTTTCTTCTGAGTCTATTGAACATCACATTGGTTCCTTCAAATTGTAGTTAGTGGAATTCTTTTACTGTCCATATCTCTTTTCATAATTTTTTTTGTCAAATGTAAATGTATGTATATTCACATCTAACATGTGGGATTTGATGGACCCAGAGCAAACAAGCCAGTCACCTTCGCACTGAGGTACATAAAATAAGGTTGATCATCAGTGCTTTCTGAGGAAAGATTATTGACCTAACGTGAGAAATGTAGGAAATTTTTAACTTTCTTTTTTTTTGGAAATTTTCAACTTTTAATGTTTGTGGGTTCTGCTCCTGGGCTCCCAGGGAACCTCTACTTTTACCAAGGTCGGAATGACTTCACCAAATTTCAAAGCCTGGGCTCTATTTCTGCCCCCAGAACACATTGTACATCTGTTTCATTAGCAAAGAACCTAAAAGAAACATTTCAAACTAAAGAAAGGAGTAAAAACCTCCCTATGTTCCATTCCCGTAGCTCTGAAGCCTAAAAACTTGCATACACTAAAAACATAAGATAAAGTTTATAATTTTCTGGAATGTCCTTCATCATGGTGATTTGTAACACCTGATGTAACAAAAAACATATAACTCTGTATTAAACATTCCTTATCAGGCTCACTGTCTTCTTTATGCAGATTGTGTATCCCTCACTTAGACTCAAATAAAACTCTCTTCCTTTTTTTTTCTAAGATATTCTAAAGATATTTGTTCATTTTACATCAACAAGGTATATGACTGCCACTGTGCTTAACACTGCACCAAGCCATGTGGCCCCAGTCACTAGCATGTGCTGGTCCAAGCCACAACTAGCCGTGGTGGCAGCCTTGTGCCCCCAGCTGTCCCAGCACATAGCTCTCAGCCACTGCAATGCTTCAGGGAATCTGGCATAGGACTAATGGCCCAATGCAAATGTAGCTAACACCACTGTCCTGCTCCCAAGTTCCCTGGCAGGCATGCTCCCTCAGAGCTGGCCTACCTGGGTCCCACTAACACTACAGAGAGTAAGCCCAGCCAACAACCGGCAGAGAGTCAGTTCATATGACTGCACAAAAAGGAAAAGTGACTCAGACACAACAAGACATAAACAACACACTCTCTTGATGTATCAGGTTCTGTTGAACAGGGGACACTGCACTGCAGAACACTGCAGGATCTCCTCTTCATAAAGCCATTACTTTCAAGAGAAGAAGGCATATATGACTTTTAGCTCACAGAAACAGACACAGAGAGGCAAACAATATGAGGAGACAGAGAAATATATCCCAAGTGAAACAATAGGACAAGGCCATGGACAAAGATCCAAGTGAAACAGATATAAGTAATATGTCTGATAGAGAATTTAAAACAATGTTCATAAGGATACTCTTTGGACTTGAGAAAAGAATGGAAGACATGAGTGAAACCCCTAAGATAGAAAAAGAGAATAATACAGCAGAGATGAAGGGCACAATAAACAAAAGGCAAAACACATTTGATGGAATGAAAAACATGCTGGAAGAAGCAAAGGAACAATTTAGTGACCTAGAAGACGAGGAATGGAAAATAATTAACCTGAACATAAGCAAGAAAACAAGGGAAAGGGGGCAGAAAATTTATTTGAAGAAATAATAGCTGAAAGCTTCCCTAATCTGGGGAAGGAAACAGATGTCCAGATCTTTGAGGCACAAAGAAACCCCATCAAAATCAACAAAATCAGGTCAACTCCAAGAAATGTTGTAATTGAACTTGCAAAATACAGTAATAAAGAAAAAATACTAAAAGCAGCAAGACAAAAGAACTTAGTAATTTACGAGGGAAAACCCATACGACTAGCAGGAGATTTTTCAAAGGAAAACTGGCAAGCCAGAAGGGGTGGCATAATGTATTCAAAGTGCTGAATGGGAAAAATCTGCAACCAATGATACTCTGTCCAGCAAGGCTATCATTCAGAATAGCAGGAAAGATAGTTTCCCAGACCAAAGGAGTTAGTGACCACTAAACCAGCTCTGCAAGAAATATTAAAGGGGACTCTATTTTTTTAAAGTAATCTCTACACCCAATGCAGGGCTCAAACTCATGACTCTGAGATCAAGAGTTGCATGCCCTACTGACTGAGCCAGCCAGGCACCCCTAAAGGGGACTCTTTGGAAAGGAGAGACCAAAAGTGAAGGTATGAAGGTAGAAAACACAAAAGGAATAGGAATGAATAATCTGTAAAAAAACTAAGTGAAGCTACTCAAAAAATAAAAGGATAGGAAATACAGTAACATATACCTAAAACAAGGAGAAGAGAGAAGAAAAGAATGGGTTCAAACTTCAACAATCATCAACTTAATTGACTGCTACATGCGGAAGAGGTTATATACAAACATAATGGTTACCGCAGATCAAAAACTAATAAACAGGCAAGAATAAAGAGAAAGAAATCCAAATACATCATGAAAATCGGCAAAACATGAAAGAGACAAACACAGGAAAGGATCAGAGAAAATCTTTAGAAACCACCACAAAACAACTAATAAAATGACAATAACTACATATCTATCAATAATTACTTTCTAAATGGACTAAATGCTCCAATCAAAGACATAGGGTGGCAGTAGATTAAAAAAAAAAAAAAAAAAAAAACGAGACCCATCCATATACTCCGTATAAGAGATTCATTTAAGATCTAAAGACACTTGCAGATTAAAAGTGAGGGGATGGAGAAACATCTATTATCAAATCGATGCCAAAAGAAAACCAGAGTAGCAATACTTAAATCAGAAAAAAAAAAGACTCTAAAACAAAGACTGTAATGAGAGACAAAGAAGGATAATATTTAATAATAAAGGGGACAGGGGATCCCTGGGTGGCGCAGCGGTTTGGCGCCTGCCTTTGGCCCAGGGCGCGATCCTGGAGACCCGGGATCGAATCCCACGTCGGGCTCCCGGTGCATGGAGCCTGCTTCTCCCTCTGCCTGTGTCTCTGCCTCTCTCTCTCTCTCTCTCTCTCTCTCTCTCTGTGACTATCATAAATAAATAAAAATAAATTAATTAAAAAAAATAATAAAGGGGACACTCACACAGGAAAATATAACTATTTTAAATATTTATGCCCCCAACATGGGAGCATCCAAATACATTAGACAGTTACTAGCAAGCATAAAGGAGTAAATTGATAGTTTTACAATAATAGTAGGGGACTTTAACACCCCACTTACAAGAATTGACAGATAATCTAAACAGCAAACAAACGAGGAAGCAATGGCTTTGAACGACACACTGGACTAGATGGGTTTTTTAAAAGATTTTATTTATTTCTTCATGAGAGACACACAGAGGGAGGTAGAGACAGATGCAGAGGGAGAAGCAGGCCCCCCACAGGGAGCCCGATGCAGGACTTGATCCCAGAACCCCAGGATCATGACCTGAGCCAAAGGCAGATGCTCAACTGCTGAACCACCCAGGCATCCCTGGACTAGATGGGTTTAACAGATATTCAGAAAATTCCATCCTAAAGCAACAGAACACACATTTTTTTTGAGTGCACATGGGACATTCTCCAGAACAGATCACATATCAGCCCACAAAACCACCCTCAACAAATTCAAGAACATCAAAATCTTACATCTTTTCTGATCATGCTATGAACTACAAATCAACCACAAGAAAAAATCTGGAAAGACCAGAAATACGTGGAAATTAAATAACATCAATGAAATGATCAGGAAATCAAAGAAGAAATAAAAAATACATGGAAAGAAATTCAAAGGAAAACACAACAGTCCAAAACCTTTGCAATGCAGCAAAAGCAGTTCTGAGAGGGAAGTTTTAGCACTATAGGCCTACTTCAAAAAGCAAGAAAAATCTCACATAAACAACCTAACCTTCTAACGAGCTAGAAAAATAAGAACAAACAAAACATAAAACCAGCAGAAGGAAGGAAGTGATAAAGATTGGAGCAGAAATAAATGATATAGAAACTAAAAAATAATAGAACAGATCAATGAAACCAGGAGCTGGTTCTTTGAAAAAAATCATAAAATTGATAAAGCTCTAGCTAGACCTATCAAGAAAAAAGAGAATGACTCAAATAAATAAGTGATGAATGAGAGAGGAGAAATCACAACCAACAGCACAAATATATAAACAATCATAAGAAATTTCCAGCGAGGAAACTGAATCAGTAATTAAAAAAAAAAAAAAAACCCAAAAAACAAAACCTCTCAACAAGCAAGAGTCCATGGCCAGATGGCTTCACAGGTGAATTCTACCAAACACTTAAAGAAGAGTTAATACCAATTCTTCTCAAAAAATTCCAAGAAAGAGAAAAGGAAGGAAAACTTCCAAATTCATTCTATGAGGCAAGCATTATCCTGATATCAAAACCAAATAAAGACACCACTCACCCTGGTAAAAGTAAGTGCAAAAATCCTCAATAAAATTCTAGCAAACCAAATCCAATGATACTTTAAAAGAATCATTCACCATGATCAAGTGTGATTTATTCCTGGGTTGCAAGGGTGGTTCAGTATTTGCAAATCAATCAACATGATACATCACATTAATAAAAGAAAGCATAAGAACCATATGATCATTTCAATAAATTCAGAAAAATCATTTGGCAAAGTACATCTACTCATGATAAAAGCCCTCAACAAAGTAGGATTAGAGGGAACATACCTCAACATAATAAAGGCCATATATGAAAAACTCACAGTTAACATCATCCTCAGCGGGGAAAAGAGAGCTTTTCCTCTATGGTCAGGAATAAGACAGGGATATCCACTCTCACCACTATTATCTAACATAGTGCTGGAAGTCCTAGCTTCAGCAATCAGACCAAAAGAAAAAAAAAAAAAAGAAATAACAAACCATCCAAATCAGCAAGGAAGAAGCAAAACTTCCACTATTTGCAGAGGACATAATACTCTCTCTCTCTCTCTCTCTCTCTCTCTCTCTATATATATATATATATATATATATATATATATATATAGTATGTATGTATATATACATGCACAGTATGTAGTATGTATATATATATTATATGTATATATATACATATATATGTATATAAAATCTGAAAGACAACCAAAATCTGCTATACTGATAAATGATTCAGTAAAGTTGTAAGATACGAAATCAATGTACGGAAATATTTTGCATTTCTATGCACTAAAGAAGCAGCAGAAGGAGAAACTAGGAAAAACATCCCATTTCCATTACACCAAAAATAATACCTAGGAATAAACCTAACCAAAGAGGTAAATGACCTGTACTCTGAAAACTATGAAACACTGATGAAAGAGATTGACAGAAAGACATTCCATGCTCATTGATTTAACAAATATTGTTAAAATATCTACACTACCCAAGGCAATGCAATCCCATCAAAATACGAGCACAGGGCAGCCCGGATGGCTCAGCGGTTTAGCACCACCTTCAGCCCAGGGTGTGATCCTGGAGACCTGGAATCGAGTCCCATGTCCGGCTGCCTGCACGGAGCCTGCTTCTCCCTCTGCCTCTCTCTGCCTCTCTCTCTTTCTCTCTCTCTGTCTCTCATTAATAAAATCTTAAAAAAATAACGTGATACACACACCTCTATGTTTATAGCAATATTATTTACAATAGCCAAATTATGGAAGCCGCCCAAGTGTATCGATTAATGAACGAATAAAGAAGTGGTTATATAACCACCATAAGTATATGCATTTACATTTATATAAAATCAAATATACTCAGCCATAAAAATGAATGAAATCTTACCATTTACAAGGATGTGGATGGAGCTACATAGTATTATGCTAAGCAAAATAAGTCAGTCAGAGAAAGACAAATACCATGTAATTTCACTAATATTTGGAATTTAAGAAACAAAACAAATAAGCCAAGGGAAAAAAGAGAGAGAGACAAGCCAAAAAACAGACTCCTTTTTTAAAAAACATTTTATTCATTTATTTGATAGAGAGAGAGAGAGAGAGAGAGAGAGAGAGTGAGCACAAGCAAGCAGAAGCAGGCAGAGCAACAAATAAAGGGAGAGGGAGAAGCAGGCTCCTGCTGGGCAGAGAGCCCGATATGGGGCTGGATCCCAGGACTCTGGGATCATGACCTGAGCCAAGTCACTCAGGGGTCCCAAGAAACCGACTCTTAACTATAGAGAACAAACTGATGGTTACCCAAGGGGAGGTGAGGGGGGAGATGGGTAAAACAGGTGATGGGGATTAAGGAGTGTACATGTTGCAATGAACACAGGGTGATGTATGGAATTGTTGAATCACTATATTGTACACCTGAAACTAATATAACACTGTGCTAATTAAAAAAGAAAATGCAAATTGAAACCATAAAAATAAATAAAACATAAAATAAAAGAAATAAAAAAAGAACTGCTTTTGTCGAATCTTGTATATTTTAGTACGTTCTGTTTCCATTTTCATTTGTCTTAAGATACTTTCTAATTTCCTTTTTTGATTCTAATTTGATACATTCATTGTTGAACAGTGTGTTGTTTAATTTTCATGTATTTGTGTATTTTCTTAGTTTTCCTCCTGTTACTGATTTCTAATTTCATACTATCATGATCAGAAAAGACACTAGGTATGATTTCAATATTCTTAAATTTCTTGTCTTGCTTTGTGATCCAACGTATGATCTATCCTGGAGACTGTTCTATATCATTATTCATTCTAATTCTGAAATTGTACAGGTTTAGACCATTTGAGCCCCCATTCAAGCTGTTTCTTGTGTTCGTTTGATAAGACCCTATCATTTTTTGAGCACTTCCTTACTTTTTTTTTAAGAAAAAGAAAAAGAGCAGCGGGGAAAGAGCAGAGGGAGACAGAGAATCAGAGAATCAGAGAATCCCAAGCAGGCTCCATGCTCAGTCCTGACCCCAATGCAGGTCTTGATTTCACGACCCTGAAATCATGACCTGAGCTGAAATCAAGAGTTGGACACTTAACTGACTGAGTCTCCCAGGCATCCCAGCACTTCCCCACTTTCTATTCCATTAAGATATTCCATACTAATGTTAGACTTTCCTTATTCCATTGGAATCAATGATTTGTCCAAAGAGGCCTGATTCCTTTCATTAGGAAATGGCATTTAGAAATAACTATCTGGGTTCTCACTGAAACTGGGATAGGACCATTTTAATTACATTCTGTGCTTCCAGCATTACTGTGTCCTAAAGCTACAAGTGTTTTAATAAAAATGTACTAGCTCTAGTATAATACTTGGACAACTAGTTGAATCTTGGTTTTCCATTTTGCTGGAATAAAACAGACCCTGAATAACAGAACTAAAATATTTTTAGATGTCTGTTTTATGACTTACTACTGATTTCCACTTGCATTCCAGGAGCAATTGCCCTTTGGAACTGAGAGTTTATTTTGTCTAAAAAACAAGTTTTTAGCTGAGCCAGAAATGTAACCAAGTAAAGAACAAATATATATTTAGATTATAATATGTCAAAAATTAGTCAGTATAAGTCTGGTTCTTGGACAATGGTATGGGCTCACATTCCCCGAACCTCCTCCATAAATACAACTAAATATCCTGGAAATAACTCAACAGACTCTGAAAGAGAAAAAAGAAGGTAGACTGAATAGGGACCTCAGGACTTGAAGAATAACACCACAGGGAGTTCCCTGGGGTTTCTTTCTGTCACCTACACACCCTAGACTATGTGCCTGAGCAGTCTTCAATCCTGACATTGCCAACAGACGTTGACCAAAAGAACTTCAAAAAACAAACAAAAACAGAAAAAAGGAAAAGGAAAATAAAAGCCTTCTCTCCCTAGACAAAGATCTGGGAAAGGGAAAACTTAGCAGGGAGATCCATACCCAGTGGCAGCAGCTGTCATCTGCTACAGTAGCTTTACCAGAAGGGCTAAGGAGGGGGAAGAAAACTACAAATCCCCCATGCTTTGCACTAGCCAGAAGCAACAGCAAGATCTGATTTTCCCTAAGCAGTAACAACAGAACCCAGGGAAGGCCAACATACTTTCTGTCCCACAATGGGAGGCTGCAGATGAGCTCTTCCATCTGTAATGATAATGCCAGCTGGCTTAGTGTCTCCCAGTCCTCTATGCAACTGCATGAGACAGTCCAAGGCCAATGTTTCCTTATCTTATACTCACTGGCAGTCACCTAGTTCCAGTGGGTCCTGGCCCTTCACCTAGTGGCTGAAGGCATCCACGCTGGGTACATCTGACTGGCTGTATACCCAGTCACAGATGGTGAACTAGACCTGGGTCTCCTGACTTTCCACCTAGATCCATGGCTCCTGGCCCTCCACACAATGGCAGAGGGCAGCCCATCCTTCACTATGCCAGAAGAAATCAAGTGGGAAGCCCACTGGCACTAAGTAGCTGGAGAACAGGTTAAGGGAAATGTTTTCTGCCTCATGAGTCCAGATTCCCTGCAACTCAACTACAATGAGAGATGAAAGAGGCATCTTCTTTCTCTGCATGAAGTACCAGTAGGAGCTCAAGCAAAGCCAGAAGAACGAAACAGATCAAAATAGCATCGCAGGGGCACCTAGAGTTTATTTCAGATTATTTCTCCCTCTCCTTCTGCCCCCTCCATCTCTCTCTCTCTCTTTCTCTCCCTCTCTCTCCCTCCCTTCCTCCTTCCCTACCTCCCTTTCTAAAATGAATAAAATCTTTAAAAAATAGCATTGCAAAGTCTCATGAAGCTAAACTGTCCTTGAAACAAAAGTAGGCCCAAACCTGTACACTACACATAGTGATTGCCTGAGAAAATGAAAGCTATAAATAGGATAAAGAATATATTAACCTAATGTTCAAAATATTCAAAGTAAGAAAAAGCAATCAAATGACACGAAATACGAAGATGAATTAGATGTTGGAATAATCTCATAAAGATTTTAAAGCAGCTACAATAAAACTGCTTCAAAACTTAATTATAAATTTGCTTAAAATAAAAGAAAAAGAAACAAAAACCTCAGCAAAGAAATACAAGTTAAAGAATCAAATAAAAAGTATAGAACTGAAAAAAATAATGTAATAAAAAATTCACTGGATGGGCTCAGTAGTAGAATAGAGATGACAGAAAATAGAATCAGTGAGCTTATGGAGAGATCAATAAGATGTGCTCAATCTAATGAACAGAAAGAACATTACTGAAAAAAAGGGAAATGAACAGAATATTAGATAATTGTGGGAGAGTAACAAAAGATCTAATATTCATAACTTTGGAGTCCCAGAAGGAGAGGAAAAAGACTGTGGAACTGACAAAGTATATTAATCAGGTTCTCCAGAGAAACAGAACCAATAGTATATATAATCCTGGCTATGGGAGAACCAGAACCACATATATATACAGCCTTCTGGAGAACCTTGTTCTAGCACTACAAAGATTTCGCCACCTACCTAGAACTGTAACTGAGTTCCAAAAGTCCATTACACCATTCGAAGACAGCTGCTTCAGCATGGCAGGAAGTATGGTAAGACCAATAAATTCCAAGAGCATGGGCCCACTTTATTTTCTGTGAAGTGAATAATTACATTGCTGTGTGGTATGCCATGAGAGTGGATAAAGCAGAGGGTAGTTTTGGGAGAAGCATGGAATGTACCATAACTCAGCATCGAGAGTAAGTATATATTCTAGTAAGGACAAAATGCTGCTCCTCTCATGATGTAAGGAGTCCAATATAATCAACCTGCCACCAGGTAGCTGACTGATCCCCTGGGGAATGTTCCCATATTGGGGGCTCAGTATTGACCTCTGCTGCTGGAAAACTGGGCACTCAGAAGTGGCTCTAGCCAGGTAATGGTGAATAGAAGTCCATGTTGCTAAGCCAAAGCATAACCTCTATCCCTGACACAATGGCCACTTGGTTCATGAATCCAGCGAGCAATGACAGAGATGACAGGGTGGCAGGTGAAAAAAGCTAACTGGTATTCACAAAATGTGTCATTCTCTCCATCTGATTATTAAAGTTTTTATTTCCTGAAGTTACCCTCAAGAAAACATTAACATGAGACACAGATTTTTTTGCATTTTTACCCATTCAGAAATGGTAATTCACATGGCTGTGCCCCAGATTTCCTTGTCAACAATTTTCCATGTTCCTTCTACATCCCTGACCATCCAGCCAAAATTTTGGCCATAGCCCAGGAAGTGACCATGTCTCCTTCCAAGCAAAATGGACAAACAGGCACATTGCTTAAAGTTCTGCCCACTGGAGGTTCTTCATAAAATTAAAAAATAGAACTACTACATCATCCAGCAATTCCATTCCTGGGTATACAACCAAAGAAATGAAAAGAAAATATCAAAGAGATATATGCACTCTCATGTTTTTTGCAGCATTATTCACTCACAGTAGCCAAGATATGAAAACAACCTAAATGTCCATCAAAGGAACTCCTGCTGTTTGCAACAACATGAATAGACCCTGAGGACATTATGCTAAGGGAAATAAATCTGGCACAGAAAAACAAATATTGTATGATATCACTTATATGTGGACTCTAAAAGGGACAAACTTTTACAAACAGAGAGTAATATGGTGGCAACCAGGGGCTGGGTGTGGGAGAATATGAGAGATATTGTTTAAGGGTACAAACATACAACTGGTATTTAAAGAAGTCCTGGAGATCAAGAGCAAAGTATAGTCACTATAGACAAAACAGTATTATAATCATCAAACTTGCTAAGAGACTAGATCTTAATTATTCCCACCACAAAAAAAGCACAATAGAGGTGCTTACTATCCTTATAATGGCAATCATATTACAATATATAAACACATGCTGACCACTTAAAATTTATACAGTTATATATCAAACATATTTTTTAAAATGTAACAATTTAAAACAAACAAAAAGACTTTCAGCAAGTAATAGGATTACCTAAAGTGGGTAAAGAGCATCTACCAAAAACCTATTTCCAACATAACACTTAATAATGAAAGACTGAATGCTTTTCCCCTAAGATTGGGAAGGGGGCAAAGATTTATGTCCTTACCATTTTTACTCAGCATAATACTGGAATTCTAGCCAGTGCAATAAGGCAAGATGAGGAAAAAAATTTAAAAATTAGTTGGAAAAATAAAACTGCCTCTATTTATGGATGACATGATTGTCTATATATAAAATTCCAAGGAATCTACCAAAAAGTCCTAGCGTCTAGTGCAAAAGAAAAGTCCTATCATTTAGTGTGAGTTCAGCCATGTCACAGGTTAAAAGATCAATACATTAAAATATATCCCAATTCTATATACTAGCAATGAATATGTGGAAATCAACTTTAAACATGCAATTCCATTTACAATTACTTTATTTATTTATTTTTAATTTTTTTAAGTAGGATCCTCACCCAGTGTGGAACCCAATGCAAGGCTTGAACTCATGACTCTAAGATCAAGACCTGATCTGAAATCAAGACCCTGACACTTAACTGACTAAGCCACCCAGGTGCTCCAATTTCCAATTACTTTATTTTTTTTTTAAATTTTATTTATTTATGATAGTCACACAGAGAGAGAGAGAGAGGAGAGAGGCAGAGACACAGGCGGGGGGAGAAGCAGGCTCCATGCACTGGGAGCCTGACGTGGGATTCGATCCCGGGTCTCCAGGATCGCGCCCTGGGCCAAAGGCAGGCGCCAAACCGCTGCGCCACCCAGGGATCCCCCAATTTCCAATTACTTTAAAGAAAATTTATTATTTAGTGCTATGGATTGAATTGTGGAGCCCCTCCCCCCTGAAATTCATGTTGAAGCCCTAATCCCTAATGTGATTTTATTTGGAGATAAGCTTTTTTTTTTTTAGAAGTAATTAAGGTTAAATGATATCATAAGTGTAGAGTCCTAATCCAATAGGATTGGTGGCCTTAAAAGAAAAGGAAGATCTTCCTCTTTTTCTCCCTCCACATGCGTGCAATGAGAAAATGCCATGTGTGAATCCTTGAAGAGAGCTCTTACTAGAACTCAACCATGCTAGTACTCTGATCTCAGATCTCAGATCTGCCTGTGTCTCTCATGGTAAACAAATAAAATCTTTAAAAAAATAAAATTTAAATTCGATTAGCCAACATGTAGCAAATCATTAAACTCTTTATCTTAAATAAAATATTATGGTCACACAGACACTTGTACACAAGTGTCCATAATAGATTTGTCACAGCTAAGAATTGGAAACATCCCAGATGTCCTTCAATAGGTAAATGTTTTTTACTTGTTTATTTTTTTAAAGATTTTATTTATTTATTCATGAGAGACACACACAGAGAGAGGCAGAGACACAGGCAGAGGGAGAAGCAGGCTCCATGCAGGGAGCCTGATGTGGGACTTGATCCCTGGACTCCAGGATCACCCCCTGGGCCAAAGGCAGGCACTAAACCGCTAACTTGGAACTAAACCGCTGAGCCACCCAGGGATCCCCAATAGGTAAATGTTTAAACAAATTGTACTATATACACATCATGAAATACTACTTAGGAATAAAAAATTAATATTGATATGCCAAACAACTTGGATGATACAGAGTATTATGCTGAGTGAATAAAAGCCCATCTTAAACAGCTGCATACTGTTTGATTTCATTTATATAAAATTTTAGAAATGAAAAAATATTAGAAATGTTGAACAGATTTGTGGTACTGGGGTTAGTGGCTGCAATGATGGGACATGAATTTATGTATGTGATCTAGTTGCATAGAACTTATTCTGTGCCAGTCTCAGCCTATATTGTGGCTGGAATGGTCCTTGTGGTTCTTATCATGATTGCAAGATGCTCTCGGCAACAACCATCAGGAAACTTTGAAAATAAAGGTTTATTACTTATATGTTGTGAAAATTACATAGGACACCTGGAGGGTCACAACAAGATCATGGGGAGGCAGGGGGTTGTAAGTAAGAGCCTAGGGTTCTGTTTTTACTGGGATGGTTTATTTATTTTAGAGAGAGAGAACATGAGTGGGCTGAGGAAGGGGCAAAAGGGGAAGGAAACAACAGGACTTCACACAGAGCTCGATCCAGGACCCTGAGATCATGACCCTACCGAAATCAAGAGTCTGACACTTAACCAACTGAGCCACACAGGCGCCCCAT
The DNA here is from genome assembly GCF_011100685.1 of Canis lupus familiaris. Lineage (NCBI taxonomy): Eukaryota > Metazoa > Chordata > Mammalia > Carnivora > Canidae > Canis > Canis lupus. Next base: position 44,525,226 of record NC_049260.1, on the reverse strand, counting down.
CTTCTGTCCATTTCTTAACTGGAGTATTTGTATTTTTGGGTATTGAGTTTGATAAGTTCTTTATATATTTAGATACTAACCCTTTATCAGATATGTCATTTGCAAATATCTTCTCCCATTCTGAAGTTTGCCTTTACTTTTTGTTGTTTCCTTCACTGTGCAGAAGCTTTTTATCTTGATGAAGCCCTAATAATTTACTTTTGCTTTTGTTTCCCTTGCCTCTGGAGATATGTCTAGTAAGAAGCTGCTATGGCAGCAATCACAGAGACTAAAAGGAAATAACCAAATTAAATGTGTGAATTTTAATTAGAGCCTGGGTTGAAGGGGAAAATCTTTTTATAAAACACATTTAGGAAACAATTTAAGAAATTTAAATATATACTGGGAGTAGATGAATTTGGAAAATTATATTGATTTGTAGATGTGACAATGATACTGTAGCTATACAAGAAATTATGCCTTGTTAACCTTAAAAATAAAGCCGCCAGTTATTTTACACAGCAAAAACGGGTTTATGTAGGAATAGCAGAGAAATGCAATCTAGGACAAGCAAACTATGGCAAAACTATAGGCAAGTCCAACAAACAAAGGAGAGGAACATTATTTTATAAGGAAGAAGAAGGAAGTTGGGAGAGTTTTGAACAAAAGTCCATTGGAGAAGGAGAAAAGAGTTCAGGGTGATGATCATTTCTTATTGGCTGAGTTGCAAGGGTAGTGGATTTCTTGTAGGAGATGCAATGCCCCAGCATTGTCCCTGAAGACAGGCCTATAATGGATCATTCTTTCCTGTTGGAATCCTTCCTGTAATTTCCATACCAGCCTCCCCTTCTAGCATACCTGGTCCACTTTAGTGATATTTTCCTTAATTTATAATCACAGCCTTTATTCCTAGGACACAAGTGCTGAAACATTGAGAGATTAAGTGGCATTGATGTGTGTATCTTACTTAAAAATATTTTTCAAAAGTACATACACATATGCATATATATATATATATATATATATATATATATATAACAAAATGTTAAGAATCATTGAATATATGGGTGGATCTCTGCTTGCAGTCAGTATGTGTAGATGTCACTACTTAATTCAGGAAGCACTTTTTGGAAGATTCCTCACTGTTTTCCCAGGTAGTGATTACACTGCAGGAAGGAGGATCCAGGGGGAGGAGCAAGATGGCGGAAGAGTAGGGTCCCCAAATCACCTGTCTCCACCAACCTACCTAGAAAACCTTCAAATTATCCTGAAAATCTATGAATTCGGCCTGAGATTTAAAGAGAGACCAGCTGGAATGCTACAGTGAGAAGAGTTCGCGCTTCTATCAAGGTAGGAAGACGGGGAAAAAGAAATAAAGAAACAAAGGCCTCCAAGGGGGAGGGGCCCCGCGAGGAGCCGGGCTGAGGCCGGGGCGAGTGTCCCCAGGACAGGAGAGCCCCGTCCCGGAGACGCAGGAGCTGCACCGACCTTCCCGGGGGAAAGGGGCTCGCGGGGAGGTGGAGCAGGACCCAGGAGGGAGGGGATGCCCTCGGGCTCCCCGGGACAGTAACAGCAACTCCGCGCCCAGGAGAGTGCGCCGAGCTCCCTAAGGGCTGCAGCGCGCACGGCGGGACCCGGCTGGACCCGGAGCAGCTGAAGGGGCTCGGGCGGCGGCTCCGCGGAGGGGGCTGCGCGGCCCCGGGAGCAGCTCGGAGGGGCTCGGGCGGAGGAAGAGGCTCCGTGCGGAGGGGCCTGCGCGGTTCCAGGAGCAGCTCGGAGGGGCTCGGGCGGCGACTCCGCGGAGGGGGTTGCGCGGCCCGGGAGCGCGAATCCAACAGCGCAGGCTCCCGAGCACAGGGCGCCGGGACACAGCCCAGGATCCCGCCTCCCCCGGGACAGGCAGAGGCCGGGAGGGCCCAGGACAGCGAGGACGCTCCTGCCCCAGCTGAGCAGATCAGCGGCCCCGCCCCAGAGCCTCCAGGCCCTGCAGACGGAGTTCCTGCCAGAGCTGAATCCAGGTTTCCAGAGCTGCCCCGCCACTGGGGCTGTTCCTCCTGCGGCCTCACGGGGTAAACAACCCCCACTGAGCCCTGCACCAGGCAGGGGCACAGCAGCTCCCCCAACTGCTAACACCTGAAAATCAGCACAACAGGCCCCTCCCCCAGAACACCAGCTAGACTGACAACTTCCAGGAGAAGCCAAGGGACTTAAAGAACACAGAATCAGAAGATACTCCCCTGTGGTTCTTTTTGTTTGTTTTTGTGTTTTTTTGTTTTTTTTTTTGTTTTTGTTTTTTTTGTTTTGTTTTGCTTTTTGATTTGTTTCCTTCCCCCACCCCACCCTTTTTTTCTTCTTTCTTTTTCTTTCTCTTTTTCTTCTTTTTTTTCTTTCGTTTTTTTTTTCTCTTCCCTTTTTTTCTCTTTCTCTTTTCTTTCCTTCTTTCTCTCGTCTCTTTTTCTCTTTTTCTCAATACAACTTGCTTTTGGCCACTCTGCACTGAGCAAAATGACTAGAAGGAAAACCTCACCTCAAAAGAAAGAATCAGAAACAGTCCTCTCTCCCACAGAGTTACAAAATCTGGATTACAATTCAATGTCAGAAAGCCAATTCAGAAGCACTATTATACAGCTACTGGTGGCTCTAGAAAAAAGTATAAAGGACTCAAGAGACTTCATGACTGCAGAATTTAGAGCTAATCAGGCAGAAATTAAAAATCAATTGAATGAGATGCAATCCAAACTAGAAGTCCTAACGACGAGGGTTAACGAGGTGGAAGAACGAGTGAGTGACATAGAAGACAAGTTGATAGCAAAGAGGGAAACTGAGGAAAAAAGAGACAAACAATTAAAAGACCATGAAGATAGATTAAGGGAAATAAACGACAGCCTGAGGAAGAAAAACCTACGTTTAATTGGGGTTCCCGAGGGCGCCGAAAGGGACAGAGGGCCAGAATATGTATTTGAACAAATTCTAGCTGAAAACTTTCCTAATCTGGGAAGGGAAACAGGCATTCAGATCCAGGAAATAGAGAGATCCCCCCATAAAATCAATAAAAACCGTTCAACACCTCGACATTTAATTGTGAAGCTTGCAAATTCAAAAGATAAGGAGAAGATCCTTAAAGCAGCAAGAGACAAGAAATCCCTGACATTTATGGGGAGGAGTATTAGGGTAACAGCAGACCTCTCCACAGAGACCTGGCAGGCCAGAAAGGGCTGGCAGGATATATTCAGGGTCCTAAATGAGAAGAACATGCAACCAAGAATACTTTATCCAGCAAGGCTCTCATTCAAAATGGAAGGAGAGATAAAGAGCTTCCAAGACAGGCAGCAACTAAAAGAATATGTGACCTCCAAACCAGCTCTGCAAGAAATTTTAAGGGGGACTCTTAAAATTCCCCTTTAAGAAGAAGTTCAGTGGAACAGTCCACAAAAACAAAGACTGAATAGATATCATGATGACACTAAACTCATATCTCTCAATAGTAACTCTGAATGTGAACGGGCTTAATGACCCCATCAAAAGGCGCAGGGTTTCAGACTGGATAAAAAGGCAGGACCCATCTATTTGCTGTCTACAAGAGACTCATTTTAGACAGAAGGACACCTACAGCCTGAAAATAAAAGGTTGGGGAACCATTTACCATTCGAATGGTCCTCAAAAGAAAGCAGGGGTAGCCATCCTTATATCAGATAAACTAAAATTTACCCCAAAGACTGTAGTGAGAGATGAAGAGGGACACTATATCATACTTAAAGGATCTATTCAACAAGAGGACTTAACAATCCTCAATATATATGCTCCGAATGTGGGAGCTGCCAAATATATAAATCAATTATTAACCAAAGTGAAGAAATACTTAGATAATAATACACTTATACTTGGTGACTTCAATCTAGCTCTTTCTATACTCGATAGGTCTTCTAAGCACAACATCTCCAAAGAAACGAGAGCTTCAAATGATACACTGGACCAGATGGATTTCACAGATATCTACAGAACTTTACATCCAAACTCAACTGAATACACATTCTTCTCAAGCGCACATGGAACTTTCTCCAGAATAGACCACATATTGGGTCACAAATCGGGTCTGAACCGATACCAAAAGATTGGGATTGTCCCCTGCATGTTCTCGGACCATAATGCCTTGAAATTAGAACTAAATCACAACAAGAAGTTTGGAAGGACCTCAAACACGTGGAGGTTAAGGACCATCCTGCTAAAAGATAAAAGGGTCAACCAGGAAATTAAGGAAGAATTAAAAAGATTCATGGAAACTAATGAGAATGAAGATACAACCGTTCAAAATCTTTGGGATGCAGCAAAAGCAGTCCTAAGGGGGAAATACATCGCAATACAAGCATCCATTCAAAAACTGGAAAGAACTCAAATACAAAAGCTAACCTTACACATAAAGGAGCTAGAGAAAAAACAGCAAATAGATCCTACACCCAAGAGAAGAAGGGAGTTAATAAAGATTCGAGCAGAACTCAACGAAATCGAGACCAGAAGAACTGTGGAACAGATCAACAGAACCAGGAGTTGGTTCTTTGAAAGAATTAATAAGATAGATAAACCATTAGCCAGCCTTATTAAAAAGAAGAGAGAGAAGACTCAAATTAATAAAATCATGAATGAGAAAGGAGAGATCACTACCAACACCAAGGAAATACAAACGATTTTAAAAACATATTATGAACAGCTATACGCCAATAAATTAGGCAATCTAGAAGAAATGGACGCATTCCTGGAAAGCCACAGACTACCAAAACTGGAACAGGAAGAAATAGAAAACCTGAACAGGCCAATAACCAGGGAGGAAATTGAAGCAGTCATCAAAAACCTCCCAAGACACAAGAGTCCAGGGCCAGATGGCTTCCCAGGGGAATTTTATCAAACGTTTAAAGAAGAAATCATACCTATTCTCCTAAAGCTGTTTGGAAAGATAGAAAGAGATGGAGTACTTCCAAATTCGTTCTATGAAGCCAGCATCACCTTAATTCGAAAGCCAGACAAAGACCCCGCCAAAAAGGAGAATTACAGACCAATATCCCTGATGAACATGGATGCAAAAATTCTCAACAAGATACTGGCCAATAGGATCCAACAGTACATTAAGAAAATTATTCACCATGACCAAGTAGGATTTATCCCTGGGACACAAGGCTGGTTCAACACCTGTAAAACAATCAATGTGATTCATCATATCAGCAAGAGAAAAACCAAGAACCATATGATCCTCTCATTGGATGCAGAGAAAGCATTTGACAAAATACAGCATCCATTCCTGATCAAAACTCTTCAGAGTGTAGGGATAGAGGGAACATTCCTCGACATCTTAAAAGCCATCTACGAAAAGCCCACAGCAAATATCATTCTCAATGGGGAAGCACTAGGAGCCTTTCCCCTAAGATCAGGAACAAGACAGGGATGTCCACTCTCACCACTGCTGTTCAACATAGTACTGGAAGTCCTAGCCTCAGCAATCAGACAACAAAAAGACATTAAAGGCATTCAAATTGGCAAAGAAGAAGTCAAACTCTCCCTCTTCGCCGATGACATGATACTCTACATAGAAAACCCAAAAGTCTCCACCCCAAGATTGCTAGAACTCATACAGCAGTTCGGTAGCGTGGCAGGATACAAAATCAATACCCAGAAATCAGTGGCATTTCTATACACTAACAATGAGACTGAAGAAAGAGAAATTAAGGAGTCAATCCCATTTACAATTGCACCCAAAAGCATAAGATACCTAGGAATAAACCTAACCAAAGAGGTAAAGGATCTAGACCCTAAAAACTATAGAACACTTCTGAAAGAAATTGAGGAAGACACAAAGAGATGGAAAAATATTCCATGCTCATGGATTGGCAGAATTAATATTGTGAAAATGTCAATGTTACCCAGGGCAATATACACGTTTAATGCAATCCCTATCAAAATACCATGGACTTTCTTCAGAGAGTTAGAACAAATTATTTTAAGATTTGTGTGGAATCAGAAAAGACCCCGAATAGCCAGGGGAATTTTAAAAAAGAAAACCATATCTGGGGGCATCACAATGCCAGATTTGAGGTTGTACTACAAAGCTGTGTTCATCAAGACAGTGTGGTACTGGCACAAAAACAGACACATAGATCAGTGGAACAGAATAGAGAACCCAGAAGTGGACCCTGAACTTTATGGGCAACTAATATTCGATAAAGGAGGAAAGACTATCCATTGGAAGAAAGACAGTCTCTTCAAGAAATGGTGCTGGGAAAATTGGACATCCACATGCAGAAGAATGAAACTAGACCACTCTCTTTCACCATACACAAAGATAAACTCAAAATGGATGAAAGATCTAAATGTGAGACAAGATTCCATCAAAATCCTAGAGAAGAACACAGGCAACACCCTTTTTGAACTCGGCCATAGTAACTTCTTGCAAGATACATCCAGGAAGGCAAAAGAAACAAAAGCAAAAATGAACTATTGGACTTCATCAAGATAAGAAGCTTTTGCACAGCAAAGGATACAGTCAACAAAACTCAAAGACAACCTACAGAATGGGAGAAGATATTTGCAAATGACCTATCACATAAAGGGCTAGTTTCCAAGATCTATAAAGAACTTATTAAACTCAACACCAAAGAAACAAACAATCCAATCATGAAATGGGCAAAAGACATGAACAGAAATCTCACAGAGGAAGACATAGACATGGCCAACATGCATATGAGAAAATGTTCTGCATCACTTGCCATCAGGGAAATACAAATCAAAACTACAATGAGATACCACCTCACACCAGTGAGAATGGGGAAAATTAACAAGGCAGGAAACCACAAATGTTGGAGAGGATGCGGAGAAAAGGGAACCCTCTTACACTGTTGGTGGGAATGTGAACTGGTGCAGCCACTCTGGAAAACTGTGTGGAGGTTCCTCAAACAGTTAAAAATAGACCTGCCCTACGACCCAGCAATTGCACTGTTGGGGATTTACCGCAAAGATACAAATGCAATGAAACGCCGGGACACCTGCATCCCGATGTTTCTAGCAGCAATGGCCACGATAGCCAAACTGTGGAAGGAGCCTCGGTGTCCAACGAAAGATGAATGGATAAAGAAGATGTGGTTTATGTATACAATGGAATATTACTCAGCTATTAGAAATGACAAATACCCACCATTTGCTTCGACGTGGATGGAACTGGAGGGTATTATGCTGAGTGAAGTAAGTCAGTCGGAGAAGGACAAACATTATATGTTCTCATTCATTTGGGGAATATAAATAATAGTGAAAGGGAATATAAGGGAAGGGAGAAGAAATGTGTGGGAAATATCAGAAAGGGAGACAGAACGTAAAGACTGCTAACTCTGGGAAACGAACTAGGGGTGGTAGAAGGGGAGGAGGGTGGGGGGTGGGAGTGAATGGGTGACGGGCACTGGGTGTTATTCTGTATGTTAGTAAATTGAACACCAATAAAAAATAAATTAAAAAAAAAAAAAGGAAGGAGGATCCATGCTCATTTTGTGGTCTTTCCTTCCGCCATGCCCAATGATCATATCAGTTTCCAAAGAACAAAGTTCAACTTCATATTTATGCTTCTCAGTGCTGTTAAAATTTCTCCGTATAGATGGACAAAGTAATGTATTGTTTCTTCTTTTACCTCTTATTCTTAGAAGACAAATTTGCACAAATAATCTTCGTGTCCTGTAGTGAAGTTAGAATCCAGTTTCTCTTTGCGTCCACTGGTGTGTTGTAATATAGTATTGTGGGTCATCCTTTTTTTTTTTAGCCCCAACTATACTACAATTACTCACAGTATACATATTTTGTGTTTGCTTCAGTTTGTCTTTTCCACACCAGATGAACGGTGCTTATTTTAAACTGTTCTGTCTGCTGCTGCATGCATGTTAGATAAAAGGTTTGTAGCATTTTCAGTGTTCCAATATTTTAAGGGTAGGCTTCTGATTTGAATGAAGGATAGAAAATGATACTTAGGAGAAGGGGCAGCTGATAGGCTTAGCCAGAATTTCAGGGCAGTAAAGGCTGTTTTGATAGGGTCAAAGGAAGGGTCTCTACATCACATTCAACACGTGGCCAATCAGGCTGACGCAACGGGGCTGCTGTGGAACTTAACTAGGAAACCAGAGGCGGTGGGCAAGCGCTTGGAAGGCGGCAGGCGCCATGGGCAGAGTGAGCAACCGCACCAACACCCAGCCACGGGGGCAAAAGCGGCCCAGGGATCCCGCTGCTGCCTGCGCAGCCATCCCGATCATGGGCGCGCGGCGGCTCCCTTTCCAGGTCCGCGTGGGGAGCCACGCGGCGGGAAGGAGGCTGGTGGCGGCCAGGCGGGATCTGTCAAGATCGAGGCGGAAGCGCTGGTGGCGGCAGACCCGGGAGACAGGCTCCAAGGGCCCGCGGCCATCCCGATCCCTGAAGCCACTGGCGCCCGCTCTGTCCCCCAGTGAGCTGGACCTGGGCGCGCAGCGGTAGCGCCGGGAGACGTTCAGGAAGCGGCGGGGCCTCATCGGCGAGGGCGCCGCCAAGTTCCTGCTGGACACCTTCGAGTACCCCGGCCTGGTGTATCGCACCGGCGGCTGCCACTGCGGCGCGGTCCGCTTCGCGGTCTGGGCGCCCGCAGACCTGCGCATGGTGGATTGCAGCTGCAGGCTGTGCAGGAAGAAGCAGCATCGACACTTCCTCGTCCCGGCCTCGCGCTTCACTCTGCTGCTGGGCGCCTAGAGCATCCTCACGTATCGGTCCCACACGCACCCGGCGCTGCACAGCTTCTGCAGCAGGTGCGGCGTGCAGAGTTTCCACGCATCTGTCTCTGACCCCGGCATTTACGGCGTCGCCCCGCACTGCCTGGATGCCGGCACCGTACGCAGTGTGGTTATCGAGGAGGTCGACGGTGGCGACTGGGGGGAGGAGGCCACGAAGGAGCCCAAGGCCATCCAGAACGCGTCCTCCCGAAGAGGATCAGTGGCTTAGTCCGCGGCACGCCTGAAACATGCCCCGCGCCCCTCGGAGGGAGCCAGTGGTTGTGGAGGAATTCCTGTAGGAAAGAGATCGGTTTCTGGACTCGTGAACCCGTGACGTCGCTCCAGGCTCCCACCCCTTCCCTTTCAGTGTTTTTCAACGGACTTGCTTATAATAATAAAAAAAAAACTGAGCGCACATATGGCTGTGAACAGCCATAATATTCCCAATCCAATAAGCAAGTAGCGTCTCTACTTTTTCACGTCGCCTAGTGTGGGATCCCTGGGTGGCGCAGCGGTTTGGCGCCTGCCTTTGGCCCAGGGCACGATCCTGGAGACCCGGGATCGAATCCCACGTCGGGCTCCCGGTGCATGGAGCCTGCTTCTCCCTCTGCCTGTGTCTCTGCCTCTCTCTCTCTCTGTGTGACTATCATAAATAAATAAAAATTAAAAAAAAAAGTCGCCTAGTGTAACACTCACTTGTATGATGTATTCGTCATATAGTTCTCACAGATCATCTTCGGATTATTCCTATGTACTGTACCGTTACGGTGCTATTGTGAATGAGATTGTTTTAAATGGTCGCATCTGGTATGCTGGACCACTCGCTATATCCAGACACTTTTGCGAACACTTACGGATGTTTTCTATTGAATATCTGTGTGTGCGTGTATTTTAGGTAAGCACTCACGTTTTCACTACTTAGAGATATAGGTGTTATTTTTAGCCACATTGCTTATTTACTGTATTTTTAAATAATATGTTTAAGGCTTATTATTGTGACGTACCTCATTGCGCTTATGTTTTCAAATGTTGCCATTTTGCTTCGTTTTGTTTTAGAAACTGCCTGTGGGTGGGGGAATGCGGAGACAAGAATGAGAAAGAATGTGCACTGTATATACACCCTTTTTGATGTTTTGAAATTCCTATCTTGAACATGTGTTAAGTATTCAGATAAAGTGTTCGAAATAAATACTTAGTAAATAGAAAAGTATGTATTTCTATGTTGTACGTTTCTAATCAGCATTAATTTATATGTGATTTCTATATATCTGAAATTTTATTTAACAATAGGTGTCATTACCTATCAAATTATATGTATCATTTAATAGCTTCATAGAATTTTAAAATGTGGATCTTCCATAACTTATTTAACCAACCTCTTCTAAAGGATAATTACCTTTTCCCCCAGCTTTTCACTATAATTATAATATTTTGAAGGAGTAAAGTACAAATAAATATTCTCAGTGTTCTCTCACTTGGACGAAAGGGCCTGGAGTTCTTTCCATCTCTTTTTCTTGCTGTTTGTTTCTCTCCTGTACATATATTTCATTAGATGTGCATATAATATACATCAAATTGTTTAACTTGACATATCAACAAATTAAAAATAAACTGAATAAGTATGTGATTCCATGTGTACTGCAAATAACATGACAGCCATCACACAGAGAAGTTATCGTCCTTCAGTCCTTGCCTCTCATTTTCCATCATTCCTCCTCCCCACCATCCCAGACTAGAGGAAGGGAATTTATGCCTTGGTTTCCCTAACATGACCCTCTACTCGTCAAGCTTCCTCCTTTGCTATTTGGAATAGCTTGGCCCAGCCCTTTACCATCTACAGGTTGAGTTGAGGTATAAAAGGGAGAGTGGGAGAGATAACATGAACATGCACTTAATGCCTCTAGGAGATTCAGTTATCTTGGTGGTCAGAAAATAACCAAATTGCAACTTGAGTTATACCCATATGACATTCCATTGCATGGATGGGATCCAGAGAGAAGGAAAAAAATGGCTCAAGCCTTCATGCTTCTACCATGTCAGTGTCTCTGTACAAATAAATGTGTGGGTGTGTAATTTCCTTTTTCTAAGAGTGGCTTTTCTTTCAAAGTGAATATTGACTTTTCTGCTTCTCTATGCCACATGCAAATCATTCATGAGTTTATTTTGTTAAAGACTCACATTCAAGAGTTTCAGAGAGCATTGCTTTTTGTTTGCTTTTGTTTGTTTTTACAGGTTCTATTTTTTTGAGAGAGAGCATGAGAGCACAAGCAGGGATAGCTGCAGAGGAAGAGGGAGAAGCAAGTTCCCCACTGAGCAGGGAGCCCCACTTGGAGACCCTGATCCCAGGACCCTAGGATTATGACCTGAACCCAAGTCAGAGCTTAACCAACCCAAGTGCCCCTCAGAGAGCGTTGTTAACCTGCATACCATTAATAGGTCCTAGGCTGCTTTCCATGAAAAGGGATGGGAGACAGTGCTAAATGAGGATGGACAAGCTGTTGGGAAAGGGGATGATCTCCCAGATACCCAAGGACAGAGATTTGAAGAGAAAGAGAAGCAGCAAGCAGCCCAGAACCAATGAGGAATGCTGGGGAAAGGACAGAGGTGTTTAAGGGAGTCTTTGGGGGGTTTTTGACACAGGTTGTATGTCCATGTTTTTTTTTCTCCTACCTCCAAAGAAGGCCTTAATGTTGCTTTATGCATTAGCTTTTTTTTCTGTTGCACACACAAAAAAAATACACTTTAAAACTATATAGTAAATGTTTGTCCATGCACCATTAAAATCATCATGGATACTGATCATAGTCTGTGTACCATGCTTTAGGCATCTCTTATTTCAAAGAAAGTGCAAGGGCTTGGCATGTGGGTTGGGACTGAAATGTCAACTCTTCTACCTACCGCTGTATGGTTTATAAAATCTGTAAAATCCTACACTTTCTCTCATTGTGAGGACTAAATGAAGTCATACATATAATGTCCTGGCACAATGACTGACTCACAGCAAGAATTTGCTGTGGTTATTGCTTTTATTAGGCCAGGACATTGATAAACAGAACCAATGGTCATAACTGTATTCAGCTCTAAGATTAAGACATGTCCATGTGCATTCTCTCATGTGCCGTTTTATTTTTTCATGTGCCATTTCTGGAGCCTCTTAAAATGAAAGTCAGAGCAGTTCAGTAATGGGATAAAAAAAAAGGAGTTGTGAGCCACAAGTATGCAGGATGCTAAATGCTCTATCCCCTTTTGACGGATTCGTCAAATATCCAGTTTCCTCTCTGTCCTTAATAGCATATGTCCTTGCAGACACGTTCCTGTTCTCATTCATCCAAACTGTTAACAGGATAATCACCCTAGATGGAACCTCATCCTACCTCACCTCATACCCTATTCTCTCTCCATCTTTACCCCCATTTTATCCCTACTGGGTGTCCAGCACTGCTCTCCATGCTAGGATAGAACAAAGAACAAAATGTAGTGCCTAGGCCACTATCATTTCTGTCTGGTGGATAAGACAGACAACCATGATCTTACAACAGAGTGTGGTGGCTAGGACAAGAACAGGGTGCCAGGGAAACACAGAAAAAAAAAAAGTCCCTACTCTTGGACCAGTTAATAAATTTCTCTGGGCTCCAGTTTCAGGGTCCTCATCTCTAAAACATTAACAATAATAATACTCCTGTCCTAATCTTGTTGTCTCTCCAGGGTGAGATATAAAGGAACCTAAAGAGACTATCTATATTCCAGGAGAAACCATGAACTCTATGCCCTGTTAGTCACATATCAGGTCGGAGGCAAAGCATTCCAAGATCCCCAGGAATCTAGTCTTTTCTGGAAAATGGAGGCAGGATTGCTGCCATTTCCATCCTTTCCTTTATATCTTCACATCTACTGAAAGGGCTTCTTTTATTTGTAATGTATTCTTAAAATTATAGATTATAAATAACTAAATGTAGTCCTCTCAGGTCATGCTATAAAAGGTGGCACCAGCAGTGGCATATCACCCTCCAGTTGACGTTGTAAATAATGTCACATTATTGGATAATTTTACTGTTTAACCCTTGAGAAATTCAAGGGAGGTGGGTGATGCTTTCTTTCCCAGAGTTTCTGGGAAAGAATTCCAGTAGTTAGGATGCTTTTCTCTATAATAAGTGTCCTAGGAATTACAACCAGGAAGAACAGTATCAAGTAGAAAAAGAAGACCTATCTGTTACTGTGGGGCTCTTTTCATGAAGTAAGAAATCTTTCCTAAAATCATTGCCCCCAGATACTATTTCCAGTTTCCTTTTCCTTAGTGAATAAAATCTTGCACTAGTTAGTATATTAAGAAAAGAACCTCTACCAGTACATTTCAAGTCCTTAGCCATGTCTGTTCTTCCAATGACATATGAATAGGAAATTGATGTGGATGCATTATTTCTGCTTTTTTTAAATTGGATTTCAATTTGCCAACATATAGCATAACACCCAGTGCTCATTCCGTCAAGTGTCCCCCTCAGTGCCCATCACCCAGTCACCCCGACCCCCTGCCCACCTCCCTTTCCACTACCCTTTGATCGTTTCCCAGAGTTAGGTGTCTCTCATGTTCTGTCATCCTCTATGAAATTTCCCACTCATTTTCTCTCCTTTCCCCTTTATTCCCTTTTGCTATTTTTTATATTCCCCAAATGAATGAGATCATATAATGTTTGTCCTTCTCTGATTGACTTATTTCACTCAGTATAATACCCTCCAGTTCCATCCACATCGAAGCAAATGGTGGGTATTTGTCATTTCTAACAGCTGAGTAGTATTCCATTGTATACATATACCACAGCTTCTTTATCCATTCATCTTTTGATGGACACCAAGGCTCCTTCCACAGTTTGGCTATTGTGGACATGGCTGCTATAAACATTGGGGTGCAGGTGTCCCGGCATTTCACTGCATCTGTATTTTTGGGGTAAATCCCCAGCAGTGCAATTGCTGGGTCGTAGGGCAGTTCTATTTTTAACTCTTTGAGGAACCTCCAGTTTTCCAGAGTGGCTGTACCAGTTCACATTCCCACCAACAGTGCAAGAGGGTTCCCCTTTCTCCACATCCTCTCCAACATTTGTGGTTTCCTGTCTTGTTAATTTTCCCCCGTTCTCACTGGTGTGAGGTGGTATCTCATTGTGGTTTTGATTTGTATTTCCCTGATGGCAAGTGATGCAGAGCATTTTCTATTTCTGATTTTTATCCTTATTCTATGAACTGAGACTTCCAGCTATCATTCTGCTTTCATTCCCTACATTAGTATGCCAAATCCTGAAGTAGGTTCTTGGATACATACCTGGTCTCAGTCTTTGCGGAGCTCACAGTTATGTTCAGGAGACAGAAAATAAGGAACTTCCACTAATCGTAGTAGGTTCTCACAGTGATGGGGGAATTCAAGATATCCTGATAATACATATTCAAAGAGGCAAACCATAGCCTTTCAAAGGAAGAGAATTTGCATATGAGACATAACACTTAAATAGGAGTTTGTCAGGTGGAAAGGGAATTAGAATTTCCCAGAGAAAAGGAATAATATATATAAGGTCTTGGAAATCAGAGAGAATGTGATGCACATGAGGAACAGATTTCTATTCTGGCCTCATTATCAGTTCACAAATTGTATTTGCTTGTTGTTTTCTGTAAGCATTTTGACGGTAAGGACCCTATCCAATTCTTTATGAATCCCAAGTGCTTAGTACAGTATCTGACACATCAATATTCAATAAATATCTATGCATGTATAAACTAAGAGCACCCACTATGTGCCAGGCACTGAAAAAGAGCTATCATTGTATTTTGATAAAATTCAGGCTTATTTAGAAAGTATATAAATTAAAACATAGCTATTTCTTGCTAATAGTAAAAAATTTCAGAAAAAAATATGTGCATCATTTGAATAAAAAGAAGTGGGGAAACAACTAGCCAATGTTTTGCTTTTATTTTTGTTCTTACATGGATAAAGGCTATTTCTTATTTCAAAAACAACAAAAATACAATGTAGGGAAAAACAGAAAAGTATAAAGTTGCAAAGAAAAAAAACTGGCACAAAACAGCCAAGTATAAACATCTCCATATACTTAAAAAATAGTTTTGGGGCACCTGGGTGGCTCAGTTAGTTAAGCAGCCAACTCTTAACTTCAGTTTAGATCATGATCTCAGGGTTCTGGGATGGAGCCCTGCATCAGGGCTACGTGCTCAGCAGAGAGTCTGCTTGAGGATTCTCTTTCTCCCTCTGCTCATTCTCTGTCTCTCTCTCTCTAAAATAAATTTTAAAATAAAAATTCTTCTTTAAAAAAAGCTTTATTAAGATATAATTGATAGACAAAACCTGCACATATTTAATGTATACAATTTGATGAGTTTGGATATATGCATACATTCATAAAACCTTGACCACAATCAAGGTAATAGATGTATTGATTACCTCCAAAAGTTTCTTTGTTACACACTTTCTTTTTAAAAAAATTTTAATTTGAGTATAGTTGACACATAATATCATATTAGTTTCAGGTATACGTGTAACATAGTGATTTGACAAATTTATATATTATGCTATGCTCACCACAACACTATTACAATATCAGTGACTATATTCCTTATGTTGTGCCTTTTATTTCTGTGATTTATTCATTCCATAACTGGAAACCTGTATCTCCCATTCCACTTCACTCATTTTGCATATTCCCCACTCCCTCTCCTCTATCAATCATCAGTTTGTTCCCTGGATTTATAGGTCTGATTTATAGGTCTATAGGTTTTTTGTTTATTCATTTATTCTTTTTGTTTAGATTCACTATGTAAGTGAAATCATATGGTATTTGTTTTTCTAGTCTGACTTATTTCACTTAGCATAATACCTTCTAGGTCCATCCATGTTGTTACAAATGACACAACCTCATTCTTTTTATGGCAGCGTAATATTCCATTATATATGTATAGTACATCTCCCTTACCCATTTATCTCTTGATAGACAGTTAGGTTGCTTACATATCTAGGCTATTGTAAATAGTGTTGAAATAAACATGGTGGTGCATATCTCTCTTTGAATTAGTGTTTGTTTTATTTTGTTTTCTAATAGTCACTAGTGGAATTATTGGATTATATGGTATTTCTATTTTTAATTTTTTTGAAGAACCTCTATATTGTTTTCCACAGTGGCTTTACCAATTTACATTTTCACCAACAGTGTCTGAGAGTACCTTTTTTCTCCACATTCTCACAAACACTTGTTATTTCTTGCCTTTTTGTTTTTAGCCATTCTGACAGATAAAAGTTAATCTTATTGTGGTTTGCATTTGCATTTCTCTGATGAACTAACTAGTGTTTTTGAGAATTCTTGAACATTCACTGTACATGCTATTATGTTCATGCATTAACCTGTTTAAACATGAATAAATAAAACCCATTGTCTATCATATTCATATGCTTTAATATCTGTGTGTACACGTATATTCTTGGACTTGCATAAAATATGCATTGAAGTTTGTAAACAAATACAAAGTAAACATCAACATATATTTTCACACAGTGTACTCAAAGAAATGGCCTAACCATCCCCCTTCATCACCTCCACCTCTCCCCTCTATTTGTCCTCTACTCTTGTACCTTGCTTCAAGGTTTTATGACCCATTTTATCTAGCCATCTCTTTAGATGTCACCTGCACTGCTCTGGAACCACTAGTCAGCACTGAGAGGCCACGTCATTTGGTGTGTGTGTGGGGGGGGTGGGGAGTTGAGGTATTAACCTCATATATACTAACAAATATTTAACATGTTTTTCTAAGTACAATTCTGGCATGAATTTTGGCTTTTAACTTGTTTAAGTTAATAAGCAAGACAAAACTCAGATATAGGTGAAAACCTATACCAGAATTTAAGTAATTCATCAATGACTTCAAGATCCTCTTTGCTGAGTTGGACAATAGCTATCAAATACTAAAAGACTAGTTCTTCGATTTTGTGTCCTATTTTATTCACACTGTAATGGCCACAGACACAAAATACATTTCAGTATAGTTTGCACTATTAATATGTTTTACTTCACTTTCTTAATTCTAGACAATCAAGATAATGAAAAATGGAACCTTGATTTCCTGATCTTCACAGTGCGGTGTAAATACCCACACCATGGCCTATTTGAAGTTACCAGTGTGAAGTCATTGAATACATACATAAGAAGAGACATACAGACAACGTAATTTCACTCACATGTGGAAATTAAGAAACAAACAAATGAAGAAACAAAGAAAAAAAGAGACAAACAAAAAATAGATTCTTAAAAAGAGACAACAGACTGGTGGTTGTTAAAGGGGAAGCATGTGGGGGGAAGGGTGAAATAGATAAAGGGGACCAAGAGAACTTATCTTGCTGAGCACTGAGAAATGTATAGAACTGCTGAATCACTATATTGTATACCTGAAACTAATATAACACTGTATGTTAACTATACTTCGATTAAAAAAAGAAAAGAGATGTGCAGTTGTATACCATTATATAACATTTTCACAAGACAGATGCAAAACACAAAGATAATTTCAAGAATATAGACAATAGTAAAATGCAATAAAATGATTAAGAAGCAATAAGCTTTGAGTATTTTTTCTTTTAAATTTATTGTAAGTTCATATAGTTTAATTTATAGTCATCACCTCTATCTAGCATGTTGGCATGAACCCCTAGTCTTGAGCCCCTTCTCTCTATAGATTCATGTAACTTTGAGGCAGACCCTAACCAGTACATCACAAAAAACTCCACTTTCTACACTCCTCCTCCAGCTGACCCCTAGGACTAAAACTAGGACTCTATTTCCCTAAAAGTACCTTTCTTTTAAACCTCAAGGCTCTTAACCTAAAGTCCTTAGTCTCCAGAAATCACTGGCTCTAGGCAGTCACCATCATCTTTGGATGTGTTAGAACAATGCAGAAAATTCATTATGCTCAATGCTCTATTCTTTTTTTTAAGATTTTATTTTTTTATTCATGAGAGACACACAGAGAAAAGCAGAGACATAGGCGGGGGGTGGGGGGCAGGCTCCCTCCTGGAAGCCTGATGTGGGACTCTATGCCAGGACCCCAGGATCATGGCCTGAGCCAAAGGCATATGCTCAACCACTGAGCCACCCAGGTTCCCCAATGCTCTTTTCTTTATGATCTTAACACTGGTCTTTCCTGGGGCAATCCTTCACTTGTGGTAAAAGAGTATTAAAGAGCTCTTAGTAGTAATCTTTTCCTTAAATTTTATTTTAACTCCAGTGTAGTTAACAATGAAGTTTTTTCTTTCCTTGAAATTTTATTTATTTATTCGTGAGAGACACAGAAAGAGAGAGGCAGAGACACAGGCAGAGGGAGAAGCAGGCTTCATGCAGGAAGCCCCATGTGGGACTTGATCTTGGAGTCCCAGGATCCAGAGCCAAAGGCAGACGTTCAACCGCTGAGCCACCCAGGTGTCCCTGAAGTTTTATATTAGTTTCAGGTGTACAATACAGTGATTCAACATTTCCATACAACAACGTTGTGCTCATCACGACAAGTGCACTCCTTAATTCCCATCACCTATTTCACCCATTCTCCCACCCACTTCCCCACTAGTAACCATCTGTTCTCCACAAGTAAGAGTGTTTCTTGGTTTGTCTCTCACATTTTTTTCTTTTGCTCATTTGCTTTGTTTCTTAAATTCCACATATGAATCAAATCATAGAGCATTTGTCTTTCTCCGACTGACTTATTTCACTTAGCATTACATTCTCTAGATCAATCCATCTCCATGCATGCGGCAAGATTTCATTCTTTTAGGACTGAATAACATTTAATTGTATATAGATGCCACTTCTTTACTCCTTTATCGATGAGCACATGGGCTGCTTTTATACTTTGACTATTGTAAATAATGCTGCAATAAACATAGTGGTACATATATCCTTTCAAATTAGTGTTTTTGTATCCTTTGGGTAAATACCCTGTAGTGTGATTACTAGATGATATGGTAGTTCTATTTTTAATTTCTTGAGGAACCTCCACACTGTCTTTCACAGTGCCTGCGTGAGTTTCCATTCCTACCAAAAGTGCTTGTGCTCGCTTTTGCAGCACATATACCTACCAACAGTGCACAGGGGTTCCTTTTCCTTCACATCCTTGCCAACACTTGTTCTTTCTTGTGTTTTTTACTTTAGCCATTCTGACAAGCATGAGGTCATATCTCATTGTAGTTTTGAATTGCACTTCCCTGATGATGAGTGATGTTGAGCATCTTTTCACGTGTCTCTTAGCAATCTGTTTATCTTCTTTGAAGAATGGTCTGTTCATGTCTTCTGCCCATATTTTAAAATATTTTATTTTTTAATTAATCAATTTTTACATCCAACATAGGGCTTGAGCTCAAAATCCCAAGATTGAGAGTCACACCCTCTTCCAACTGAGGCAGCCAGGCACCCCTGTATGCTGCCCATTTTAAAACTGGATTATTTGTTTATTGGGTGTTCAGTTGTTCTTTGTATATTTTGGATACTAACCCTTTATCAGATATGTCATTTGCAACTATCTTCCTCCATTTCAGAAGTTGCCTTGTGATTTTGCTGATTGTTTCTTTTGCCATGCAGAAGCTGTTTATTTTAACGTAGTCCCAATAGTTCATGTTTGCTTTTGTTTCCTTGCCTCAGGAGACATGTAGTAAGAAGCTGCTACGGCCAATGTCAAAGAGGTTACTGCCTATGTTCTCTAGGATTTTGATGGTTTCAGGTCTTACATTTAGGTCTTTCATCCATTTTGAATTCATTTTTGTGCATGGTGTAAGAAAGTGGTCTAGTTTCATTCTTTTGCATGTTGCTGTCCAGTTTTCCCAATGCATTTTTCAAGAGACTGTCTTTTCTCCATTAAATATGCTTTCCTGCTTTGTCAAAGATTAGTTGACTATATAGTTGTGGGTCCATTTCTGGGTTTTCTATTCTGTTGCATTGGTCTATGTGTTTCTTTTTGTGCCGGTACAATACTATCTTGATCACTAAAGCTTTGTAGTATAACTTGAAGTCTGGAAATGTGATGCCTTTGATTTTCTTTTACAAGATTGCTTTGGCTGTTGGAAGTCTTTTGCGGTTCCATACAAGTTTTAGGATTGTTTGTTCTAGCTTTGTGACAAGTGCTGGTGGTATTTTGATAAGGATTGAATTAAATGTATAGATTGCTTTGGGCAGTATAGTCGTTTTTACAGTATTTGTTACTCTAATCCATGAGCGTGAAATGGTTTTCCATTTCTGTGTCATTTTCATTTTCTTTCATAAGTGTTTTATAGGGGTGCCTGGGTGGCTCAGTCAGTTAAGAGTCTGCCTTTGGCTCAGGTCATGACCCTGGAGTCCCGGAATCGATCCTGCATAGGGCTCCCTACTCAGCAAGGAGTCTGCTTCTCCATCTGACACTCCCCCATTCTCGTGCTCTCTCGCTCTCGCTCTCTCTCTCTCTCAAATAAAAAATCTTTTAAAAATGAGGTTGTTTTATAGTTTTCAGAGTACAGATATTTTGCGTCTTTGGTTGGGTTTATTCCTAGGTATCTTATGGTTTTTGGTGCAATTGTAAATGGGATTAATTCCTCGATTTCTCTTTCTGCTACTTCATTATTGGTATATAGAAATGCAACTGATTTCTGTACATCAATTTTTGTATCCTGTGACTTTACCGAATTTATGTATAAGTTTTAGCAATTTTTTGGTGTAGTCTTTCAGGTTTTTTACATAGAGTGTCATACCATCTGCAAACAGTGAAAGTTTGACTTCTTCCTTGCTGATTTGGATGCCTTTTGTTCCTTTTTATTATCTGATTGCTGAGGCTAGGAAGGTGGTGAGAGTGGACATTCTTGCCTTGCTCCTGACTGTAGAGGAAAAGCTCTGTTTTTGTCCATTGAAGATGATATTAGCTGTGGGTTTTTTATATATGGCCCTTATGATGTTGAGGTATGTTTTCTCTATCCCTACTTTGTTAAGGGTTTTTTTTTTTTTAATTTATTTATTTATGATAGTCACAGAGAGAGAGAGAGGCAGAGACACAGGCAGAGGGAGAAGCAGGCTCCATGCACTGGGAGCCTGATGCGGGATTCGATCCCGGGTCTCCAGGATCGCGCCCTGGGCCAAAGGCAGGCCCCAAACCGCTGCGCCACCCAGGGATCCCTGTTAAGGGTTTTTAATCAAGAATGGGTGCTGTACTTTGTCAAATACTTTTTCTGATTCTATTGAAATGATCATATGGTTCTTATTCTTTCTTTCATTAATGTTGTGTATCACGTTGATTCATTTGCAAATATTGAACCACCTTGCAACCAGGAATAAATCCCACTTGACTGTGATGGATGATACTTTTATATATATAAAAATATATAAATATATATTTATTTATTTATTATTGGTGTTCAATTTGCCAACATATAAAATAACACCCAATGCTCATCCCATCAAGTGCCCCCCTCAGTGTGTTGTGTCCCCGATTGCGAATCTGAGAAACCACCAAGGAGCCAACACCAATGCAAAGACACGAGGGTTTGTTTACAAGCTCGAGCTTGGGTCCAAGTATACCCGACACAGTGGAGCAGGGACTTGGACCCCGAGGTGGGTTCCAGCTTAGTTTTAAAGGGTGGTCTAGGGGACCTCCAGAGGGGGTGGAGGAATTTCTCAAGTTCTGTTTACATCCTGATATGGGGCTTTCAAGGGCATTGAACTCTGTTCTCATTTTAATATGGGGCTTCCTGCCACTGGCTTCGACTCAGTTCTCATTCTAATAGGGGCTTCCGGCCCTTGGCTTGGGCTCTGTTCTTATTCTAATATGGGGCTTTCTAGGACATTACACTGTAAGGTGTTTTCTTCCTATAACGGAAGTAATGTAAATTTCAGCTCTTATTCACAGGGGCCTGGGATGGCTGTACTTGTGCTAACGCTGCACTTAAAGTGGAATGGCCTTAATTTTCTTGGCCTCTACAAGTGCCTGTCACCCAGTCACCCCCACCCCCTGCCCACCTCCCCTTCCACCCCCCAGTTCGTTTCCCAGAGTTAGAAGTCTCTCATGGTCTGTCTCCCTTTCTGATATTTCCCACTCATTTTTTCTCCTTTCCCCTTTATTCCCTTTCACTATTTTTTATATTCCCCAAATGAATGAGACCATATAATGTTTGTCCTTCTCCAAATGACTTATTTCACTCAGCATAATACCCTCCAGTTCCATCCGTGTCGAAGCAAATGGTGGGTATTTGTCGTTTCTAATGGCTGAGTAATATTCCATTGTATACATAAACCACATCTTCTTTAGATGGATGATACTTTTAATGTGCTGTTGGACTCTATATGCTAGTATTTTGTTGAGAATTTTTGCATCTGAATTTTGCAATATCAGGGATATTGGCCTGTAGTTTTCTTTTTTATTGGAGTTTCTGTCTGGTTTTGGAATTAGAGTAATTCTGCCTTATAGAATGAGATTGGAATTTTCCTTCCATTTCTATGTTTTTGGAACAGTTTGAGAAAAGTAGGTCTTAACTCTTTAAATTTTTGATAGAATCCACCTGTGAAGTCAATTGGTCCTGGACTTCTGTTTGGTGGGAGATTCTTGATTAGTGATTCAATTTCTTTGCTGAATATTAACCTCTTCAAGTTTTTTATTTATTCTTGTTTCAGTTTTGGTAGTTTATGTGTTTCTAAGAGTTTATGTATTTCTTTCAGATTGCCCAATTTGTTGAAATATGGTTTTTCATAATATTCTCTTATTTGTACTTTTGTAGTGTTGGTTGTAATTTCCCCTGTGTATTCTCAGACCATAATGCCTTGGAATTAGAACTAAATCACAACAAGAAGTTTGGGAGGACTTCAAACACGTGGAGGTTAAGGACCATCCTGCTAAAAATGAAAGGGTCAACCAGGAAATTAAGGAAGAATTTAAAAGATTCATGGAAACTAATGAGAATGAAGATACAACTGTTCAAAATCTTTGGGATACAGCAAAAGCAGTCCTGAGGGTGAAATACATGGCAATACAAGCATCAAAACCAAAACTGGAAAGAACTCAAATACAAAAGCTCACCCTACACCTAAAGGAGCTAGAGAAAAAACAGCAAATAGATCCTACACCCAGCAGAAGAAGAGAGTTAATAAAGATTCAAGCAGAACTCAACGAATTCGAGACCAGAAGAATTGTGGAACAAATCAACAAAACCAGGAGTTGGTTCTTTGAAAGAATTGATAACATAGATAAACCATTAGCCAGCCTTATTAAAAAGAAGAGAGAGAAGACTCAAATTAATAAAATCATGAATGAGAAAGGAGAGATCACTACCAACACCAAGGAAATACAAACGATTTTAAAAACATATTATGAACAGCTATACGCCAATAAATTAGGCAATCTAGAAGAAATGTACGCATTTCTGGAAAGCCACAAATTACCAAAACTGGATCAGGAAGAAATAGAAAACCTGAACAGGCCAATAACCAGGGAGGAAATTGAAGCAGTCATCAAAAACCTCCCAAGACACAAAAGTCCAGGGCCAGATGACTTCCCTGGGGAGTTCTATCAAACGTTTAAAGAAGAAACCATACGTATTCTACTAAAGCTGTTTGGAAAGATAGAAAGAGATGGAGTACTTCCAAATTCGTTCTATGAGGCCAGCATCACCGTAATTCCAAAACCAAAGACCCCACCAAAGAGAATTATAGACCAATATCCCTGATGAACATGGATGCAAAAATTCTCAACAAGATACTGACCAATAGGATCCAACAATACATTAAGAAGATTATTCACCATGACCAAGTAGGATTTATTCCTGGGACACAAGGCTGGTTCAACACTCGTAAAACAATCAATGTGATTCATCATATCAACAAGAGAAAAACCAAGAACCATAGGATCCTCTCAATAGATGCAGAGAAAGTATTTGACAAAATACAGCATCCGTTCCTGATCAAAACTCTTCAGAGTGTGGGGATAGAGGGAACATTCCTCAACATCTTAAAAGCCATCTACTAAAAACCCACAGCAAATATAATTCTCAATGGGGAAGCACTGGGAGCCTTTCCCCTAAGATCAGGAACAAGACAGGGATGTCCACTCTCACCACTGCTGTTCAACATAGTACTGGAAGTCCTAGCCTCAGCAATCAGACAACAAAAAGACATTAAAGGCATTCAAATGGGCAAAGAAGAAGTCAAACTTCTTGCAGTGCATCTTGCAGTGCATTGCCTTCCCTCTCTGGAGACAAAGATGCTGACAGGTGTGATTTCCCTTCTACACCCCCCAGCATAGGCACAGAGATACCTGCTGAAGGAGCCTAACCTGGACACTGGCTCTTTAGTGCACTTGCTCCAAACCTCACATTCCTGCACTGTGGTAGGACCAGTCTTCTGGATTAAGCCTGCATCAATTCCAGCAGGGCAAGACCCTCCCCCAGAAGATGAGTGTAGGTCCCTGCCACACAAATTCCCTTAAGTTTCGAGTTTTAAAACTCAGCTGACTGCCTGAGATAGAACCCAAAGTGTGCTGTGCTGTTTCATGCAGGCAAGCAATCCAGACACAGACACTGGGAAAACAGCCATCTGAAAAACACATACAGTGCATGAGGGGAAATTATTTGCTCTTCTGGGAGGGTTTCCCTGGGAGCACCAAGCACAAACTCCCCTCTCCTGGTGCCATTTCCCTCCTCAACTCCTCAGCATAAACTAACTTAAACAAACAGCACAGCACCAACATAGGCTGTTTCTTACACCAAGTCCCACTACACTGCACTCTGCTGGTACTGATTTCTCAGGCATATGTGTCTTCCTCTGTGACATTTCTGTTCATGTCTCTTGCCCATTTCATTTTTGGATTCTTTCTTTCTTTACTATTGAGTTGAATAAGTTCTGAATGCCTTTTATTTCTTTTTGTTGTCTGATTGCTGAGGCTAGGCCTTCTAGTACTATGTTGAAAAGCAGTGGTGAGAGTGAATATCCCTGTCTTGTTCCTGATCTTAGGGGAAAGGCTCCCAGTGCTTCCCCATTGAGAATTATATTTGCTGTGGTATTTTCCTAGATGGCTTTTAAGATGCTGAAGAATGTTCCCTCTATCCCCACACTCTGAAGAGTTTTGATCAGGAATGGATGCTGTATTTTGTCAAATGCTTTCTCTGCATCTATTGAGAGGATCATATGGTTCTTGTTTTCTCTTTTGTCGATATGATCTATCACATTGATTGCTTTATGAGTGTTGAATCAGCCTTGCATCCCAGGGATAAATCCCACTTGGTCATGGTGAATAATCTTCTTAATGTATTGTTGGATCCTATTGGCTAGTATCTTGTTGAGAATTTTTGCATCTGTGTTCATCAGGCATACTAGTCTATAATTCTCCTTTTTGGTGGGGTCTTGGTCTGGTTTTGGAATTAAGGTGATGCTGGCCTCATGGAACGAGTTTGGAAGTACTCGATCCCTTTTTTAAATTTTTTATTATTGGAGTTCAATTTGCCAACATATAGCATAACAACCAGTGCTCATTTTGTCAACTGCCCCCCTCAGGGCCCATCACCCAGTCACTCCCACCCCTGCCCACCTCCCTTTCTACCACCCCTTGTTCGTTTCCCAGAGTTAGGAGTCTCTCATGGTCTGTCTCCCTTTCTGATATTTCCCACTCATTTTTTCTCCTTTCCCCTTTATTCCCTTTCACTATTTTTTATATTCCCCAAATGAATGAGACCATATAATGTTTGTCCTTCTCTGATTGACTTGCTTCACTCAGCATACTACTCAGCAGTTCGATCCAAGTTGAAGCAAATGGTGGGCATTTGTCGTTTCTAATGGCTGAGTAATATTCCATTGTATACATAAACCACATCTTCTTTATCCATTCATCTTTCGATGGACACCAAGGCTCCTTCCACAGTTTGGCTATTTTGGACATTCCATCCCTTTCTATCTTTCAGAACAGCTTTAGTAGAATAGGTATTGTTTCTTTTTTTTTCTTTTTTTAAGAATATTTATTTATTTATGATAGACATAGAGAGATAGAGGCAGAGACACAGGAGGAGGAAGAAGCAGGCTCCATGCCGGGAGCCCAACACGGGACTCGATCCCGGGACTCCAGGATCGCGCCCTGGGCTAAAGGCAGGCGCCAAACCGCTGAGCCACCCAGGGATCCCCGGTATTGTTTCTTCTTTAAACGTTTGATAGATTCCCCTGGGAAGCCATCTCGCCCTGGACTTTTGTGTCTTGGGAGGTTTTTGATGACTGCTTCAATTTCCTCCCTGGTTATTGGCCTGTTCAGGTTTTCTATTTCTTCCTGTTCCAGTTTTGGTAAGTTGTGGTTTTCCAGAAATGCGTCCATTTCTTCTAGATTGCCTAATTTATAGCTCCTCATAATATGTTTTTAAAATTGCTTGTATTTCCTTGGTATTGGCTGTGATGTCTCCTTTTTCATTCGTGATTTTATTGAGTCTTCTCTCTTTTTTTTTTAATAAGGCTGGCTAATGGTTTATCTATCTTAATAATTCTTTCAAAGAACCAACTCCTGGTTTTGTTGATCTGTTCTACAGTTCTTCTGGTCTCTATTTCATTGAGTTCTGCTTGGATCTTTATTAACTCTTCTGCCGGGAGTATATTTTATTTGCTGTCCTTTCTCCAGTTCCTTTAGGTGCCAGGTTAGCATGTGTATTTGAGTTTCTTCCAATTTTTTGAAGGATGCTTGTTTTCCGATGTATTTCCCTCTTAGGATTGCTTTTGCTGTATCCCTAAGATTTTGAACGGTTGTATCTTCATTTTCATTCACTTCAATGAATCTTTTTAATTATTCTCTAATTTCCTGGTTGACCCTTTCATCTTATAGCAGGATGCTCTTTAACCTCCATGTGTTTGAGTTTCTTCCAAATTTCTTCTTGCGATTGAGTTCAAGTTTCAAAGCATTATGGTCTGAAAATATGCAGAGGACCATCCCATTCTTTTGGTATCAGTTAAGACCTGATTTGTGACCCAGTATGTGGTCTATTCTGTAGAAAGTTCCATGTGCACTTGAGAAGAATGTGTATTCAATTACGTTTGGATATAAAGTTCTGTAAATATCTGTGAAATCCGTCGGGTCCAGTGTCTCATTTAAAGCTCTTATTTCTTTGGAGATGTTGTGCTTAGAATATCTGTCATTTGCAGAAAGTGCCCTGTTGAAGTCTCCCAGTATTCATATATTATTATCTAAGTACGTCTTTACTTTGGTTATTAATTTATTGATATACTTGGCAGCTCCCACATTCGGGGCATAAATGTTCATGATTGTTAGGTCCTCTTGTTGAATAGATCCTTTAAGTATGATATACTGTCCGTCTTCATCTCTTACTACAGACTTTGGGATAAACTTTAATTTATCTGATATGAGAATTGCTACCCCCAGCATTCTTTTGAGAACCCTTTGCATGGTATTTTCAGGCTGGAGGTGTCCTTAGGTCTAAAATGAGTCTCCTGTGGACAGTAAATAGATGGGTCTTGCTTTTTTATCCAGTCTGAAACCCTGCGCCTTTTGATGGGATCATTAAATCCATTCATGTTCAGAGTTACTTTTGAAAGATATGAATTTCATGTCATCATAATACCTATTCAGTCCCTGGTTTTGTGGATTATTTCTTTGGGCATCCTCTTTCTTTTATAGAGTCCCCCTTAATATTTCTTGCAGAGATGGTTTGGTGGTCACATATTCTTTCAGTTTCTGCCTATCTTGGAAGCTCTTTATCTCTTCTATTTTGTATGGGAGTCTTGCTGTATAAAGTATTCTTGGCTGCATGTTCTTCTCATTTAGGACCCTGAATATATCCTGTCAGCCCTTTCTGGCCTGCAAGTTCTCTGTGAAGAAGTCTGCCGTTAATCTAGTATTGCTCCCCATATAAGTTAGGGATCTCCTGTTCCTGACTGCTTTAAGGATTTTCTCTTTCTCCTCAGAATTTTTAAGTTTCAGTATTAAATGTTGAGGTGTTGAATGGTTTTTATTGATTCTCGGGGGGGGCTCTCTATCTCTTGATCTGAATGCCTGTTTCCCTCCCCAAATTCGGGAAGTTCTTAGCTATGACTTGTTCAAATATGCTTTCTGGCCATCAGTCCCTCTCAGCGCCCTCTGGGGCTCAAATTATACATAGATTTTCCTTCTGAGGCTGTCATTTATTTCCCTTAACCTTTCCTCCTGGTCTTTTAATTGTTTTTCTCTTTTTTCCTCAGCTTCCTTCCTTTCCATCCACTTGTCTTCTACGTCACTTAGTCTTTTTTCTACCTCATTAACCCTCGTCATTAAGACCTCCAGTGTGGATTGCATCTCATTTAATTGATTTTTAATTTTGGCCTGATTAGATCTAAATTCTGCAGTCATGAGGTCTCTTGAATACTTTATGCTTTTTTCCAGAACCACCAGTAGCCTTATAATTGTGCTTCTGAATTGGCTTTCTGACATTGCATTGTAATCCAAATTCTGTAACTCTGTGGCAGTGAGTACTGTTTCTGATTCTTTCTTTTGTCATGAGTTCATCTTTCTAGGCATTTTGTTCAGTGCACAGTGGGTGTATGAGCGGGCTGCATCAAGAATATCAACCACAAGCTAAGTAAATTTCACCTTAGGTGATTGTGTCAAGTTCAGAGACCAGAAATTGAAAACAAAGTTCAGAACGAAATAAAACAAAAGGACCACTAAAGTGAAAACAAATTTTAAAACCAAGTAGTTGGAAAAAAAAAAGAAGTCAAGAATCCCAAAGAAGAGAAAGAAAAGAAAAAAGAAAAAAAAAGGAGAAGAAAAAAAAGGGCAGGGACTGGAGATGGTTGTGGTGACAAAGTTGTAGTGGAGGGAGAATGTAGTCTACCTGAGGGGTTCTAGAGGGTGATCCTCTTGGCTCTGAGTATATTAAGTTCTGTATGTTAGAAGAAACTCAGTTCCAAATTTATATAAACCAGAAATGCTTGTAGAAAGCCCCAACATTGACCACCAAAACCTAAATGTGATAAAGGGGGGGGGGGCAGAATGGGAATGAGGAATCTCACAGAATGAACCAGCATGGTATACCACTTGGTTCTCAGTGCATGCTGGTCATGTTTTAGAAGGTATTAACTTCCACCATTGTCGAATAAAATGAGGCAGAGAAAACAAAAAACATGAAACAAAACCAAACAAACATACCTTGCTTATCTCCCAAAATTAAGTTGAGTATGTTGAAGGGAATCTAGAAATGGAAAATATATCTAGGACCTGTAATTGTAGAAGTATGTAAGTCAAAGAGGAAGAATCTTAAAAATGAAGAGGTGGTAAAATATTGTGGTTAAGGTAGGAAAAGAGACAAAAAATGGAAATTTACAGTTTGATCAAAAATGAGTTGCACTGGAAAAAGGAAGAAAAAAAAGGAAGGGTATCCTCTGGTTGTAAATCCCTCGACTCCCCCTGGAGCTTTCCAAAGCTGCTTGGTCAAGAGCTTGCTCTTCCCCTGTTCTTCCAGCTGGTCTTCTGGGGGAGGGGCCTGCTGTGCTGATTTTCAGGTGTGTTCACCTGGAGGAGCTGCCCCGCCCCCCGCCAGGTGCATGGCTCAGTGGGAGCTGTTTATCCTGTGAGCCCCCTGTTTCCTGGCGGCCCCGCTCCGTCCCAGGCACAGGGTGACACAAGGAGGAACAACAGCACTGGCAGCGGCCAGTTCTCCAGCTCTGGATTCAGCTCCCGCAGTAACTACCACAGTCTCCCATTCCGCACTGGCCTAGATGCTTCAGGGGGGTGGAGGGTGCTTATCTTCACAGTTGGGGCAGGAGAGTCCTCGCTGTCCTGTGCCCTCTACCTCCGCCTGTCCCGGGAGGAGCGGAAGGATCGTGGGCTGTGTCCCTTGGCGCCCTGGGATCCGGGGCCTGCGCTGCTGGAATCACGTTCCCGTGGCTGCAGCTCCTGAAGGCATCAGGGCACAGTTCCCTCCATCTGGAGCCACTGCCTGAGTTTCTCCTGAGGCCCCACCGGGTATGCACTTCAGCCCTTTACCAAGATTGGGCCGGGATGTGTGGGGTGCTCTCCCCCGGGGTGCACTTCCTCTGTTAGTGACTCCAGGAAACTGGAGGCTCCACTGCCCCTCTTGCAATCCTGCCTGAGTTCCCTGCTAAGCTCCTTTCAGTCCAGGAAGAATCCCGTGCGGATTTTTAAAGTTCTTGCTTCTCTGGGGCTGGGCTTTCCTGTCCCAGGAGGCTTTCACCGCCCTGCCCTTGGCCTTAGCCTGGCTCCTCGCAGGGGCCCTCCCCCACTTGATCCCGCCCGCCCCCCACTTTCTTACCTTGTTAGAAGCGAAAACCCTTCTCTCTGTCACGTTCCAGCTGTTCTCTCTTTATTTTTTTATTTTTTTAAATAAAATAATTTTTATTGGTGTTCAATTTACCAACATACAGAATAACACCCAGTGCTCATCCCGTCAAGTGTCCCCCTCAGTGCCCGTCACCCACTCACCCCCACCCCCGCCCTCCTCCCCTTCCACCACCCCCAGTTCGTTTCCCAGAGTTAGGAGTCTTTATGTTCTGTCTCCCTTTCTGATATTTCCCACACATTTCTTCTCCCTTCCCCTATATTCCCTTTCACTATTATTTATATTCCCCAAATGAATGAGAACATACACTGTTCTGTTCTCTCTTTAAATCTCAGGTCGAATTCATATGTTTTCAGGATGATTTGAAAGTTATCTAGGTAAGTTGGTGGGGACAGGTGACTTGGCGACCCTACTCCTCTACCATCTTTCCCCACCTCCCTCCTCTCTCCCTCTAGTTGTACAATTTGATCTATTAGTCCTCAGACTGATTTCTTGGGTATTCAGAATTACTTGATATTTATCTAGCTGTACTCAAGGTATGAGGAAAGCCTAGGGTCCTCCTACTACTGTGCCATCTTAGCTTCTCTATGTTACATTGATTGACTTGTGAATGTGGAAACACACTTGCATCATGGGAATAAATTCCACTTCATCATGTTGAATGATTTTTATTGATTTTTATTTTTTAAAGATTTTATTTATTTATTTATGAGAGAGAGAGAGAGAGAGAGAGAGAGAGGCAGAGACACAGGCAGAGGGAGAAGCAGGCTCCATGCAGGGAGCCTGATGTGGGACTCCATCCGGGACTCCAGAATCACTCCCTGAGCCCAAGGCAGATGCTCAACCACTGAGCCACCCAGTGGTCCCCTGAATGATTTTTAAAATGTACTTTTAATACATTTACATTTTAATAATTTTTTTGAGGATTTTGTCTCTATGTTCATCAGAGACATTGGTATGTTGTTCTCTTTTTTGTAGTGTCTTTATATGGTTTTGGTATCAGGGTGACACTGTCCTCATAGAATGAATTTGGATGTTTTCCTTCCTCTTCTATTTTTGGAACAGTTTGAAAAGATTAGGTATTAATTCGTCTCTAAATGTTTGATAGAATTCATCTGTGAAGCTGTGTGGTCCTGGAATTTTGTTTTTTGGGAGTTTTTTGATTACTGATTCAATTTCATCACTGATAATTGGTCTGTTAAAATTTTTCATTTCTTCATGATTCAGTTTTGGGAGGTTACACGTTTTTAAGAATTTATTCATTTCTTCTAGGTTGTCTGATTTGTTGGCATATAATTTTTCATCACATTCTTACAAGCGTTTGCATTTCTGTGATGTTGAGTTTTATTTCTCTTTTCACTCATGATTTCCTTATTTGAATCCTCTCTCTCTATATATATTTTTGATGAGTCTGCCTAAATAAATGGTTGTCAATTTTGTTGATCTTCTCAAGGAACCAGTTCCTATTTTCTTTGATCTGTTTTGTTTGTTTGTTTTTTACTTTCTATGTCAATTATTTCTACTCTAACCTTTATTATTTCCTCCCCTTTGCTGGTTTTAGGTTTCATTTGTTCTTTCTCACTCCTTTAGATGTAAAGTTAGTTGCTTATTTGAGATTTTTCTTGCTTCTCGAGGTAGGCCTGTATTGCTATAAACTTCCCTCTTAGAAGCCTTTTTGTTGAATTCTAAAAGTTTTGGATTGTTGTGTTTTCATTTTCATTTATCTCCATATATTTTTGGATTTCTTCTTTGATTTCTCAGTTTACCCATTCATCGTTTAGTAGCATGTTATTTAACTTCCATGTATTTATGGTCTTTCCATATTTTTTCTTGCGTTTAGTTTCCAGTTTCATAGCATTGTTGTCAGAAAAGATGCATGTATATACATCTTTCAGAACTCAGTCATTTTTTTTACTACTTTTAAGATTGTTGACAATTCTGGATACCACTGTGCTGTTTTTGTCTGATGGTTTCAGTAAAAATGAATGACTTTTAAGATTGTGGCAGAATGCTCATAATATCCAATGAAGTTAATGGCTTTTTTTCTTTATGATGTGTACTTATATTTTCTGCTTTGGGGCAACAGAGTAATTTGTTTGACTGCTTTCTGAGAGGAAAAACTCATTGCCATTTATAATGCCCTGATGTTATTAAAAACTATGGAGAAGGGTCCTTTTTTGAAGAAATTGTTCCTAGTAAAAAGAATGCAAACTGGAAGCTTGGAGCTGGCTTCTGAGAAAACAGATGGTGGAGGGGAAGAAAGATGTGAAAGCTTCTATTGAGGAATAAAGAAGCCTGATAAGGGATGGAGTATTGAGAAAGAGAGGGGAAAAAATCCGGGTAATTGCCAATAGGGAAGGAAATCTGGGAAAAAGATCAGAGACATTTGGAAGAAAATTGATGAAAAATTTCCAAAGAATATGTAATGTCAATGCTCTTCCCCACAACCCCACAAAGGTCTTGATATGGCTGTGATATGCTATCTGTTTATTGCCAAATAAAATATATATTACTCTTTAAGTTTTAATATCTAAATAGCATTAAGATTTTTGTGGGTGTCACCAGTTTTCTGTGTTCCACACTTTTGGAAGCTCTTATTTTCAGGAAAGAAAAAGGGCTTTGAAGTTAGACAGGAACAGATTAGGAAGTTGCACATGACGGTGGTGAAATGGGTGAGCAAACAGTTAACAATCTTGTGTATAATTAGCCATTTTGCATTTCACAGCCTGAGAAAATCCCTCAATTCTGGATTATAGTATTCTTTACCTATAGTTGCTGAGTAGTACATGTCATTCATAAATGAAGAACATTTATACTGTGCCTATGTTAGCCACACATCAGTGTGGTAGGAAATATGCCAAGACACCTGGGCTCCTTAGGTTATACATGAAGAATGTAGGTCTGAGGGTAAGATCATTGATACTCCTATCTTATCTTTTTTGTCCATACACCTAAGTCGTGGACCTATTGTACATTTAGGAGCTTTGTGCTACAAGGGCTTATAAGTAAATGATTCACATTTACTTCAATGGACCATAGCAGACGATATCAGCAGTGGAGTAGCGACCTCCAGTGGATATTGGAAGAAATTGTACAATCCTGGATTGAGAAGCAAGCATTTTGGCTGGCTTCTTCCTATTCAGCAGGTCTGGAAGGATTCCCTGAAGTCAGCATATAGTTGATGTCTGTCTCCAGAGGGTCCAAGAAATGAGCCTTCTGACATCAAAAGATACTTCACTTGGCATGATTTCCTCTGCAATAAGAGTTCCAGGCATCAAGTCTAGGCACAATTGCATCCAACAGAAAAAGACTGCCCTCTCCTATACTTCTCTTTTGAGGAGTAAGAAAACCCTTCCCAGAAATCTCCTGCCCCCAATTCTATTTCCAGTTATATTTTCCTGAGCCTTAAAATGACCTTTGTCCATTTGGGATATTAGTGATGAGCTTCCATCATCTTCCACTCACTAAATATTCAACTCCTTTATTTGTGCCTTTTTATACAACTCTAACCTGTGTCGGATGGTGAGGAGATGATGAGGACCAAGTCGTTCTTGGGGTCCAAATAAGATAGATTTTTCCCAAATCTGTCTGTAGGAACTGTGTTAGATTCTGGGATGAATGAAAAAAAAATGAATGAGGCAGAATTCATGATTTCTGCTGAAAGAGACAGAAAACAAAAAAGAAACTATAGCAAAAGTGTATAAGTGCTCTCTGAGATACAAGACATTCAGGATACTTTGACACCACATAGGATGGAAATCCCTCCCAGGTTAGAGTAGCCTCCAAGGAAGAGATTTATAAGCTGAGACCCAAAAAGACAGTAAGAGACAGACAAATATGGAGGAACAAGTTTTCCACATAGTGGGAACAACATATCTGAGGCCTGGAAAGTTGGAAAGAGCTTGGTTCACAAAAGGAACAGATTTATATCTTAGCTCTGATTAGTACACTGAGCTCCTTTGCTTATATACACACTATGTCATGAGAATCTTGTCATATTTTAATTTTTTGAATCTTGAGTGCCCTAATATGGGAATGGGAACTGGATGTCTCGGGACCTGGTGTGGGATGGAGATTTTAATACATACCTTTTGTTATTTGTTGATATTTTCATTCTGTGAAAGTAATATATAACCAGAAATAAAATAATCAACCTACTGAGCGACCCAGGCATTCCTGCATCATTTTTTTTAAAGATTTTATTAATTTATTCATGAGAGACACAGCGAGAGAGAGAGAGAGAGGTAGAGACATAGGCAGAGGGAGAAGCAGGCTCCATGCAGGGAGCCCGATGTGGGACTCGATCCCGGGATTCCAGGATCACACCCTGCGCAGAGGGCAGGCGCCAAACTGCCGACCCACCCAGGGATTCCCCCCCGCCACTGAATCATTCATAATGTTTCCATGATATTCAGATATTCAGTTCAATGGGTATAGCATAATTCATTTAATCACAGTCTACATTGATAAACATAGGGTTTTTTTTTTTTTGGTCGTCCATGATAACAGTGCTAATTCCAAAGAGCAAGATACAGAACAGTGTGTACAGTGTGCTACCACTTAAGTAAAAGTGGATAGGGAAGCCATTGATCAATATACTTAACTCACTTGGAAAGTTGCTGAATCCTTTACTAAGTGAATTCTTTAAACTATTTTTTAAAATCCATAAAAGTTCAAACTAAGTCATTTATTCCCACACGAGTGTATTATAATAGAAATAACCAATAAAGCTTATTACAGAGAAGCCAAAATCCCTCAACTCTTTCAATCTCTTCAATCTCCAGTCCTGGCCTGCCATCCAGAGATGAAAGAAAAAGGTTTTCAAACCCATTCCTTTGCTCTAACTTAACAATGAGTACCTTTTAACCTCCTGTATTTTTTTCTCATGAATCAACTGTCATCACCAATCAGCCCTCTAGGAGTAATAGTCCTCTACTGTGCGGCAAATGTCCAGTGACAAGGGCCCTGGTGTTTTGGGGATCCCAAGAAGTAGTGATGTATTTTGTGCAGGGTAGAAGTAATTAGGCAATCATGTCAATCACACAGAAAAGCCCATCTTTCTTTATGTCCTGCTTATAATCTTTTATAGGATTTTGATGGTTTCCTATACCACATTTAAGTCTTCCATCCATTTTGAATTCATTTTTGTGTGTGGTGTAAGAAAGTGGTCCAGGTTCATTCTTTTGCATGTTGCTATCCAACTTTCTGAACCCCATTTGTTGAAGAGACTATCCTTTACTCATTGGATATTTTTTTCCTGCTTTGCCAAAGGTTAATTGACCATATAATTGTGGCTTTATTTCTTGGTTTTCTGTTCTGTTCTATTGATCTATGGGTCTGTTTTTTGTGCCAGTATCATACTGTTTTAATATATTATGGCTTTGTAGTATAACTTGAAGTCTGGAATTGTGATGCCTCCAGCTTTGCTTTTTCCTTTTTTTTAAAAAAAATATTTTATTTATTTACTCATGAGAGACACACAGAGAGAGAGGCAGAGACACAGGCAGAGGGAGAAGCAGGCTCCATGCACCGGGAGCCTGATATGGGATTCGATCCCGGGTCTCCAGGACCGCGCCCTGGGCCAAAGGCAGGCGCCAAACCGCTGCGCCACCCAGGGATCCCAAATTTGTAGGTTTTAAGGATGATTTGAAAGTTATCTAGGTAAGTTGGTCGGGACAGGTGACTTGGGGACCCTACTCTTCCACCATCTTGCCCCGCCTCCCTGACATTGAATTGTAATCCAAATTCTGTAACTCTGTGGGAGAGAGTACTGTTTCTGATTCTTTTTTTTGAAAAAAAAAAGTTCTTCCATCTAGTGAGTGAGTTCTTCCATCTAGTCATTTTGCTCAGTGCAGAGTGGCTAAAAACAAGTTGTACTGGAAAAAGGAAGGTAAAAGGGGAAAAAAGGGGGGGGGAACAAACAAAAAACCAAAACAAGGAGGGATATCCTCTGATTCTATATACTGTAAGTCCCTCCAGTTCCCCTGGAGTTTTCCAGCGCTGCTTGATTAAGAACTTGCTCTTCCCCTGTCCTTCCAGCTGGTCTTCTGGGGGAGGGGCCTGCTGTGCTGATTCTCAAGTATGTGCACCTGGAGGAGCTGCCCTGTACCCCCCTGCCAGGTGCATGGCTCAGTGGGAGCTGTTTATCCTGTGAGGCCCTTGCTCCCTTGTGGCCCTGCTCAGTCCCAGGCACAAGGTTACACCAGGGGGAACAACAGTGGTGGTGGCCAGCTCTCCAGCCCTGGAGTCAGCTCTAGCAGTAACTACCACAGTCTCCCAGTCCGCAAGGGCCTAGATGCTCCAGGGGCGGGGACTCTGATCTTCACAGCTCAGGGCTGCTCCGCAGTAGAAGCATCCTCGCTGTTCTGTGTCCTCCCGGCCTCAGCCTGTCCCAAGGGGAGTGCCAGATCCTGGGCTATGTCCCCTGGTGCCTTGAGCTCTGGAGCCTGCACTGCTGGAATCGTGCTCCCGGGGCTGCGCAGTCCCCTTCGCGTGGAGTTGCCACCTGAGCCACCACCTGAGTGGCTCTCGAGGCCCCACCCGGCACGTGCTCTAGCTGTTTACCGAGCTCAGCTCACGGTGTGTGGTGTGCTCTCCCCTGTGGCGCACTTCCTCTGTTAGTGACCCCAGGAACCTGGGGGCTCCAATGCCCCTCCTGGGATCCTGCCCAAGTTCCCTGAGAGTGCCTTTCCATCTGGGAGGATTGGTAAAGTTCCTACTTCTCCGGGACTGGGCTTTCCTTTCCTGGAGGTACTCGCTGCCTGGCCTTAGCCTGGCTCCTCACGGAGGCCCCTCCCCCTTGGATGCTAATTTTTTTCCGTCTTCCTACCTTGATAGAAGTGCAAACTCTTCTCACTGTAGCATTCCAGCTGTTCTCCCTTTAAATGTCAGGCCGAATTCATAGGTTTTCAGGATGATTTTAAAGTTATCTAGGTAAGTTGGTGGGGACAGGTGACTTAGGGATCCTACTCTTCCGCCATCTTGCCCCCAGGAAGCTGAATTTCCATTCCAACAATCTGCAATAAGGCAGTGTGAATGAGTGCCTACTTTTGCCAGGGTACTATAGGCAGTGCCCAGCAGCAGCTAAACATACACACTTACCTGGCTCTTGTGGTATACATTAGCAGGAGCTATGCTGGTTTAAAAATATTAAATATGATCTTGCATCTCATATTACATTATCAAATATGTCCTGTACACAATAGAAAATCAAATATCATACCAAGAACCAGAAAATCACAACACAAATAAGAAAAGACAATCAACAGACAAGAAGACAGATGAATTAGCTATTGGAATTTTCTGATAAGAATTTTAAATTCGCTATCATAAAAATGGTTCATCAAAAAAATCATACAATCTCCTGAAACAAATGAAAAATAGAAAATCTTAGGAAAAAAAATTTTCAAAAAGGAAATAAATGAAAATTACAAAAATAAAAAAACACAATAGCAAATTAAAAGAGAACTCACATCCTATGAGCCCATCCTAGGCTCAATAATAGAGAGGAGATGACAGAAGACAGAATTAGTGAACTTGAAGACAGACAGATAGAATTTACCCAATCTGAGCAATAGAGAAAAATTAGGCTTGCAAAATGAAGAGTTCCAGTGGGCTGTAAGACCATAACATAAGAGCTGCATTTATATCATCAGAGACCCAAAAGGAGAGGAAAGAGTGAAACTGAAAAGTATTCAAAGACATAATGTTTAAAAACTCTCCAAATTGGGCAAAAATATAAACATAGAGATTGAGAAGCTTAGTGAACAGAATAGGATAAACCAACTGCATATGGGGTGTTCTCCAGAATAGAATGTATGTTAGACCACAAAATGAGTTTGAATTAATGTTAAAAGATTAAAATTATACAATGTACTCTCTCTTGCCACAATGGAATGAAACTAGAAACTAATAATAAAATCACAATTCCAGACTTCAAGTTATATTACAAATGTGTACTGATCAAGACAGTATGATACTGGCACAAAAATAGACACATAGATCAATGGAACAGAATAGGAAGCCCATAAATGGACCCACAACTATGTGGTCAACTCTAATCTTTGACAACACAGGAAAGAATATCCAATGCAAAAAATACAGTCTCTCCAACAAATGCTTTTGGGAAAACTGGACAGCAACATGCAAAAAATGAAACTGGACGTTCTTATACCATACATAAAAATGAATTCAAAATGGATCAAAGAACTAAATGTGAGACAGAAAATCATTAAAATCCTAGAGGACAACATAGGCAGTATCATCATTAACAGCAGCCATAGCAACTTCTTACTAGATATGTCTTTTGAGGCAAGGGAAACAAAAGCAAACATAAACTATTGGGGCTACATCAAAATAAAAAGCTTCTGTACAGCAAAGGAAACAGTCAATAAAATTAAAAGGTAACCCATGGAATGGGAGATGATATTTGCAAATGACACACTGGATAAAGGGTTAGTATCCTAAATATATAAAGAATTTACCAAACTCAACACCCAAAAAGCAAATAATTCAGTTAAGAAATAGGCTGACGACACAAATAGATATTTTTCAAAAGAAGACACACAGATACTAACAGATACATCAAAAGATGCTCAACATCACTCATCATCAGGGGAATACAAATAAAAACTACAATGAGATATCATCTCACACCTCTCCAAATGTCTGAAATGAACAACACATGTAACAACAGGTATTGGTGAGGATGCAGAGAAAGGGGAACCTTCTAGCACTGTTGTGAGAATGCAAACTGGTGCAGGCACAATGAAAGTTCCTCAAGAAATTAAAAATAGAACTACCCTACCACCTAGCAATTGTTCTACTGGGTATTTCCCCAAAGGATACAAAAACTAATTCAAAGGGATACATGTACTCTGATGTTTATAGCAGCATCATGTACAATAGCCAAATAATGCAAAGGGCCCAGATGTCTATCAACTGATGAATGGATAGGGAAGAGGTGGTATATACATACAATGGAATACTACTCAGCCATAAAAAGTAATGGAATCTTGCCACTTTCAATGATGTTGTTGAAGCTAGAGAGTATTATTATGCTACATGAAATAAGTCAGAGAAAAACAAACACCATATGATTTCACTCATATTGAATTTAAGGAACAGAACAAATGAACATCTTGGGAGGAAAGAGAGGCAAACCAAGAAATAGACTCTTTGCTATAGAGGACAAAATGGTTACCAGAGGGGAGGTGGTCGGAGGTAGTTTAAACAGTTGATCTGGTTAAGGAAGGCATTTGTTCCACTGACTACCACTTGTTCTGTTTGAACTAACAAAATAAGGGAAAGATGTATATACTATATATAATTATTGATTCCCTTAATTTTACACCTGAAAATAACATTACATTGTATGTTAGTCAAGAGAAATTTAAATAAAACCTCAAAAAATAAACCCAAGATCCAGCTATATACTACCTATAAGAGATTTGGTTTAGTTTTAAGAACACACTTGGCTCAAAATGAAAGGATAAAAAAAGATATCCCATTTAAGTGGAAACCAAAAGAACACAGGAATAGCAACACTTATACCAGACAAAATATACTTTAACTCAAAAGCCATAACAAGAGAAAAGAGGGTCACTATATAATGATAAGGAGGGTCAATTATCAAAAGGATACAATATAAATATATATGTGCACAACATTGAAAACCAAAACATATTAAGTGAACACTAACATATCTGAAAGGAAAAATAAACAATATAAGAGTAGTAGTGAACTTCAATATCCCACTTTTAACAATGA
Source organism: Canis lupus familiaris (assembly GCF_011100685.1). NCBI lineage: Eukaryota > Metazoa > Chordata > Mammalia > Carnivora > Canidae > Canis > Canis lupus. The sequence goes on along the minus strand of NC_049260.1, from coordinate 44,485,422 downwards.
ATAGAATTTACAGACAGAAAATTAACAGGAAACATTGGTCTTGAACTATACTTTATACCACATGTGCCTAACAGATATATACAGAACATTCCATTGAAAAGCAGCAGAATAAACATTCTTGTCAAGCACACTTGGAACATTCTCAAGTATAGATCATATGATAGATCACAAAACAAGTCTTAACAACTTTAAGAAAATTAAAATCATACCAATTATCCTTTCCAACTACAATGGTATAAAACTATAAATAAAAAACATAAGGAAAATTATAAAATACACAAACAGGTGGAAATTAAACATTACACTCTTGAAAAACGAATAGGTCAAAGAATGAATCAAAAGAGAGTAAATAATATATTAAAGGAAAATGAAAATGTTATTACAACATATGAAAACATATGGGATGCAGCTAAAACATTTCTAAGAAGGAATTTTATAACAAGACATGCTTACATTAAGAATAAAGAAAGCTCTGAAATAAACAACCTAACTTTATTATTTTTTATTTTAATTTTTTAATTTGAGTATAGTTGACATACAATGTTACACTAGTTTCAGGTATACAACATAGTGACTCAAAATTTCTATATGTTATGCTATGATCACCACAAATATAATTGTCATCTATCAGCATACAATACTATTGCAATATCAATGAGTATATTCCCTATGCTGTACCTTTTATTCTCATTGTTTATTCCTTCCATAAAAAATAATCTAAATTTAAACCTCAATGGCCTAGAAAAAGAAGAGCAAACTAAGTCTAAAAACTTAGTAGAAGAAGGAGATAACAAAAGTCAGATCAGAAATAAACGAAATAGAGACCAGAAAAACATAGAAAAGATCAAAGATCCTAGGAGTTGGTTCTTTGAAAAGATAAAATTAATAAACCTTTAGTAATACTAAGAAAAAAGAGAGAAGAATCAAATAAATAAATCAGAAATGAAAGAGGACACATTGCAACTGATACCCGAAATACAAAGAAGGATAAAAGGCTACTATGAACAATTACATGTCAGCAAATTGGATAGCCTAGAAGAAAGGGATAAATTCCTAGAAACACACAACATATCTAGACTGAATCATGAAGAAATATAAAATATGAAGTGACCAATTACAAATAAGGAGATTGAATTAGTAACCAAGAACCTTCCAACAAGAGCCCAGGTCCAGATGGTTTCACTTGTCAATTTCCCCAAACATTTAAAGAAGAAAAAATATCAATTATTCTCAAACTCTCCCCAAAAAATTAAAGAGAAAAGGAACACTCCCATATTCAATTTATGAGTCTATCATCACCCTAATACCAATCAGATAAGGACACTACAAAAAAAGAAAACTCAGACTAATATTCCTGATGAATATATTTGTAGAAGTTATCCAAACTTAACAGCATATTAAAAGGATCATATGCCATGATAGAATGGAATTTATTCCTGAGATTCAAGGATTGTTCAGCATATACAAATCAATAAATATGATATACCACATTATTAGAATGAAAGACACAAAACTTATGATCATCTCAATAGATGCAGAGAAAGCATTTGATGAAATACAGCATCATTTCATGATAAACACTCTCAACAAACTGTGTATAGAAGAAACATGCCTCAACATAATACAGGCCATATGTAAAAAGCCCATCAATAATGTTATTGAAAGTATTTCCTCTAAGATCAGGAACAAGACAAGGGTGCCTACTCTTACCATTTTTATTCAACAGAGTACTGTAATTTTTAGTTAGAGAAATCAGGCAAAAAAATGGAAACAAAATACTTCTAAGTTGTAAAGGAGGAAGTAAAAGTGTTGCTATTTGCAAATATAATGATCTTATATTTAAAAAGTCCTAAAGACTCAATCAAAAACACCTAGAACTAATCACCAAATTCAGTAAAGTTGCAGAATACAAATTTTTTTAAAATTTTTATTTATTTATGATAGAGAGAGAGAGAGAGAGGCAGAGACATAGGCAGAGGGAGAAGCAGGCTCCATGCACCGGGAGCCCGATGTGGGATTCGATCCCGGGTCTCCGGGATCGCGCCCTGGGCCAAAGGCAGGCGCCAAACCTCTGCGTCACCCAGGGATCCCCAGAATACAAAATTAATATACAATAACTTATTGTGTTTGTATACACTAACAATAAAATATTTGAGAAAGAAATAAGAAAAATAACCCTATTCACAAAAACATCAAAAACAATAAAGTTCAGGGTGGTAGTTTCCAGGGTATGGTGGTGGGGGAGATACTGGTCAAAAGGTACAAACTTCCAGTTATAAGAATAATGAGTTCTGGGGATCTAGTGTACACCACAGTGATTATAGCTAATAATACCATATTATTTGCTTGAATGTTGCTAAGAGAGTAGGTATTAAATGTTCTCACTACAAAAAAGGAAATAATAACTGTGATAGGCTGGAGGTGTTAGTTAATGCTGTTGTGGTAGTCATTTTGCAATATGTAAATGTATCAAATCAACATACTATACACCTTAAACACAATGCTACATGTCAGCTATGAGTCAGTAAAGCTGGAAAAGTCTCAATAACATACTTAGGAATAAACATAACCAAATAAGGGAAAGATCTATACACTGAAAACTGTAAGACATTGATTAAACAAATTGAACAAAACACAAGTAAATGGAAAAGTATCCCATGTTCATTGATTGAAACAATATTGTTAAAATGCCCATACTACCCTAAGCCATGTAAAGATTAAGTACAATTCTTATCACATTCCAATGGCATTTTTTACAGAAATAGAAAAAATAATCCCAAAATTCCGAGAGCCACAAAAATACCTAAATAGCTAAAGCAATCTTGAGAAAGAATAAAGCTAGGGGCATCATATTTCCTGATTTCACACTATGTTAGAAAGTGATGGTAATCAAAACTAGCATGAAAAAAGACAGACCAATGGAGCAGAATTGAGAACCCAGAAATACAATCAACAAATAGTTGGCATGTATGGCCAGAAAGATGATTACCAATATTTGGCAAAAGAGTCAAGAATACTCAATGGGGAATGGACAGTCTCTTCCATAAATTATGTTGGGGAAACTGGATAACCACATGCAGAATAATTAAATTTGAACCTTTTAACATTCATTAAAATTAATTTAAAATGAATTTAACACTTAAACAAAAGACCTGAAACCATAAAACTTCTGGAAGAAAACACAGGTATAAATCTCCCTGACACTGGTCTTGGCAAAGAATTTTTTAATATGATACCAAAAGCACAAGGAACAAAAGCAAAAATAAATAAATGAGACTATATCAAACTAAAAGGCTTCTCTGTACAACCAAAGACACAGTTAACCAAATGAAAAGGCAACCTGTGTAGTGGGAGAATATAAGATACCACTTATACCAAAATATAAGATACCACTTCACATTTGTTAGAATGGCTATTATTATAAAAAAGATAAGAGATAAGAAGTGCTGGCAAGTATATGGAGAAAAGAGAATGTGTGCTGTTGGTGGAAATGTAAATTGGTGCTGTCACTATGGAGAATAGCATGAAGATTCCTGAAAAAGTTAAAAATAGAACTATCATCAGATCCAGCAATCCCACTTCTGAGTATATATCCAAAGAAAATGAAATTAGAATCTTAAAGAGATATTGGCATTCTCATGTTCATTATAGCATTATTCACAATAACCAAGATACAGAAACAACTTAGTGTCTGTCTACAGATGAATGGGTAAAGATGTGGCGCGCGCACACACACACACACACACACACACACACACACACACACACAGGAATATTCTTAGGCCATGGGAAAGAAGGAAATAATGCCATTTGTGATGACAGAAATGATAGGTAGACCTTGAAGGCATTATGCTAACTGAAATAAGTCAAACAGAAGATAAATGCTATATGATATTCCTATGTGATATCTAAAAAGCCAAACTTAGAGAAACAAGGAGTTGACTGGTGGTTTCTGAAGGTTGGGAAAAAGGGAAAATAGGGAGATGTCAGTCAAAGGGTACAAACTTCCAATTAAAAGACAAAAAGTTTCTGGATATCTAATGCACAGCATGGTGATTATAGTTAATGATACTGTATTATATACCTCAAAGTCGCTAAGAGTAAATCTTAAATGTTCTCACCACAAATAAATAATTATGTAAGATGATGGATATATTAACTAACCTTACTGTGGTAATCGTTTCACAATACATGTGTATCAGATCATTACCTTGTACACCTTCAATTTACACAATGTTATACATCAATATTATTTCAATAAAGCTGGAAAAACTGGTGCTGGGACTACTGAACTTCAACTGGCAAAATGACATATTTAGACTTTTACCTCACATCATACAAAAATTAACTCATAATAGATAACTCTACATGCAGTAGCTAAAACAGTACTTTCATACTTTCAGAAAAATCAGATTCAAATCTTCATGACCTAGTATTAGGCAATGATCTCTTGCATACAACACTAAAAACCCAATCTACAAAAGGAAAAAATAGTAAATTGTACTTCATCAGCCAATACCACTAGACTTCAAAAGAATAAGAAGAAACAAGCCACCCATTGGTAAAAATATTTGCAAATCATGTATCTGATAAGAGCTTTTATCTTAAGTATATAAGCAATTCTTATAACTAAGTAGCAAAAGGACAAATAAGCCAATTAAAAGTGGCCAAAATATTTTAATAGATATTTCATCAATGAAGATATATGATTATCCAATAACTACATGATAAAAACCTCATCTTTACTCATTAGAGAAATACAAATCTAAACTAATTCATATCCAGTAGAATAATTGTAATCAAAGTGACAAACAATAAAAAGTGTTTATGAGGATGTAGAGAAATTGAAGCCCATCCATTGAGGGTGGAAATGTAAAATAATGCATTCATTTTGGAAAACATAAGTTTATTAAATGGCTAAACATAAATTTACTATATGACTGTACTCCTACACATTCACTCAAGATAAATAAAAACATATGTTCCTACAAAGATTGTTGAATGTCTGTAGCAGCATTATTATTAATGGCCAAAAAATGAAAACAGCCCAAATGTCTTATCAATCTGTGAATGTTTACAACCTGAAGTATATTCATACAAAATACTATTAAGCATTTTAAGCGCTATTAAAGTATGCAGGATTGTTAAATATTATAACATGGAAGTCTCATAAACATTTTGCTAGTAAAATAAACCAGATACAAAATACTACATATTGTATTATTCAATTTTTGTGAAAGGACTAAAAATATAAAGACTGAAATATATAGAGACTGAAAATAGATTAATGGTTGTATGGGGCTGGGATAAGAGTAGAGATTGAGTGCAAATAGGCAGATGGGATTATTTTTGGGTATGTGTGTGGAAATGTCTAAATTTGACTTTGGTGATGGTTGCACAACTCTAAATTTACTAAAAAACATTGAGTGGACACTTAAAATCAGTGAATATTTTTTTTAATTTGGAGATAGTTGACACACCATGTTACATTCTGAAAAGGATTCTTTGTTGAAGATGTAGTTTGGAGAGTGATCATTTCAATTTGGGGCTTAGACAGAGATCTAAATTGGTCATCTATTAACAGGGATGAGCGAAAAGTCCTGAAGATTCAATGAGCATAGGGGAAAAAACTGAAGCTATCAGTGGATGAGATTTAATATACAGAATTAGATGAGTGAAGTTGAAGGGGAGGTCATCTCTAGTTTTTAGGTCCTTTGCCACAGAATTCGAAGAATAGTAGGAGTTTCTGCTATCTCCCAGAGATCAGAAAATTGTAGCAAACTCCAAGAATAGTCTGCATCTCTGAGGCAGATGACTGGAAGTTAAAACAGAAACTTCTTTAAAGCCTATGTTTACCAAAGCCACTGTAGCTGCAAAGAAAGATGGCTTCTGTTTCCCTTGTACCTTCCAAATCTCATGGGAGGCCATCTTGTTAGCAGAATATATAAAATATTGAAATTCCTATTGGCAAGAAGGTCTAGGAAAAAAAGAAATTTTCTAGGTTTCTAGCCACTGAGGTTCGGGGGAGAAAAGAAGAAATAGCTGGGAATGAATGTGCATTGCAAGGAAAACACAATGACTCTTTTACATTTTATTTTGTGAAAGGACCAAGTTAAACTCTATTTTGGCACTCTCCTGTGTGGTTGAGGGCAATTATCTATAATTTTCTGAACTTTAATTTCTTCATCAGTGAAACTGTAATAAAGACATCTATGTCACAGGATCTTTGTGATGATTAGCAGTTAGATTGCCTCCTATTCACTACATTGGTGATAGAGGTGTTCCTGCCCTGTGCTTATGGGGATGGCCAAGCACATAACACCAATACTGAACAGATGAGATTGCTAATGGTTTATTAGTCACCTATATTCACAACCTGGGGGAGAAGACACTGCATGTGAGGCAGGGCCACACAGAGTTGCCTTTGGCAACAGAGTAGATAACCAGGGCTGTGGAAAGCAGGCTTTTAAGTATTAAGAACATGAAGTGCCCCCCGTTTTCTACTGGTAGATTTGATTGCTTGTTTGAATAATTCCATGGGCAGTCAGAGAAGTGAAACCTGCTATTCAGGGATAAGCAGGAACTGTGCCTGGTTACCCTGATAAAAAAGGTTGTTTGGCTAGGGGATCTTATTCATGGGATAGGAGGGGAGAGAAACTCCTGGTTAGACCATTCAAGGCCTTCCAAATTTTACCAGATGTTAAGGCAGTACATAATGTTGAGCCTTAATTTTTAGTCTTAAACCATGCATCCATAAAGTGTCTAACACATGGTTGGAATTTATTTACAAGAATTATGGAAATTGTAAAAACAGACAAGTAAATCTAAAAAAAAAGTCAAGGAAGATTCCTTCTGAGGTGTACATGGATATTTAAAGCTATCAGATTTAAGCTAAGGTGAAACTCCTAAACTAGATATCTACCTGCTATTCTCTCCTAGAGAAAGAACATTCTTGTAATTTGGGGAAACTCTAAACACAGCCATTTATTACGGGAAAAAAATGGTCCTGAAATACATAGCCTGAAATAAAATAAAATGAAAGGAAAAAGCTGTTTTCCTTCCAGATTCCAAAAAAATCAATGCCTGAACCAAAGCCTGTGGTCATAACCCTTTACCACTGGTTCTTGTTAATAAAGTATTGCTCCAGAATAGGCTGGTCATATAGAAAGGCAATTGAAGCTTTTAAAAATGAGAAGAAAATGTGAGCTATTTTACATAGTGACGATACATTCTGAGACCAAAAGTCTATTTTGTGCAAGCTTTTTTTTTTTTTTAAATCTTAGGAATATGTGGGATTTCTTATTTATTTGTTTGCTTACTTACTTATTTATGAGAGATACACACAGAGAGAGAGGTAGAGACATAGGCAGATGGAAGAGGCTCCCCGTGGGGAGCCCGATGCAACTCTTGATCCCAGGACCCATATCACGCCCTAAGCTCAAGGCAGATGTCCAACCACTGAACCACCCAGGCGTCCCAATATGTGAGATTTCTGAAGCTGCTTGATGACACTAGGAGTTATGTGTACCCTCATGGGGACTAGTATCCCAGAGCCTCTGCCTGTCAGCACACGTTATCCTATCGGTAAGTAAATTATTTTCTCTACTAATCTTGTTTGGTATCCCTTTCTAATGCTTTGGGGAAAGCTTCAGGGAGTGAATTATATCAGACTGCAGCTACCGTAAACTATGTTTGCACTATGTACCAGATTCTGTGCTAGATGTGTCACCAAATTCTGCATTATCCTAACAAATTTGGAATGTAGCTCATATGATGCCGATTCAATAAGCTAGGACTCAGAAAGGTCAGATAACTACAAATTAAGGTGTGCCACTCAGAATCTAGTCAGACTATGGTTTTCTGTGCAACATGTTATGAATAACTGCTCAAATATTAATTTTTATTTTTTTATTTTTTGAAACATTTTTATTGGCGTAAACTTGCCAAGACATAGCATAAAACCCAGTGCTCATCCCGCCAAGTGCCCCCTCACTGCCCATCACCCAGTCACCCCAACCCCCCGCCAACCTCCCTTTCCACTACCCCTTGTTCGTTGCCCAGAGTTAGGTGTCTCTCATGTTTTGTCCTCCTCACTGATATTTTCACTCATTTTCTCTCCTTTCCCCTTTATTCCATTTCACTATTTTTATATGCCCCAAATGAGTGAGACCATATAATGTTTGTCCGTCTCCGATTGCCTTATTTCACTCCGCATAATACCCTCCAGTTCTATCCACGTCGAAGCAAATGGTGGGTATTTGTCATTTCTAATGGATGAGTAATATTCCATTGTATACATAGACCACATCTTCTTTATCCATTCATCTTTCGATGGACACCGAGGCTCCTTCCACAGCTTGGCTATTGTGGACATTGCTGCTATAAACATAGGGTGAAGGTGTCCCGGCATTTCACTGCATCTGTATCTTTGGGGTAAATCCCCAGCAGTGCAATTGCTGGGTCGAAGGGCAGATCTATTTTTAACTCTTTGAGGAACCTTCACACAGTTTTCCAGAGTGGCTGCACCAGTTCACATTCCCACCAACAGTGCAAGAGGGTTCACCTTTCTCCACATCCTCTCCAACATTTGTTGTTTCCTGTCTTGTTAATTTTCACCATTCTCCCTGGTGTGAGGTGGTATCTCATTGAGGTTTTAATTAATATTTCCCTGATGGCAAGTGATGCGAAGCATTTTCTCATGTGCTTCTTGGCCAGGACTACGTCTTCCTCTGTGAAATTTCTGTTCATGTCTTTTGCCCATTTCATGATTGGATTGTTTGTTTCTTTGCTGTTAAGCTCTTTATAGATCTTGGAAACTAGCCCTTTATCGGATACGTCATTTGCAAATATCTTCTCCCATTCTGTAGGTTGTCTTTTTAGTTTTTTTCACTGTTTCTTTTGCTGTGCAGAAGCTTTTTAGCTTGATGAAGTCCCAATAGTTCATTTTTGCTTTTGTTTCCCTTACCTTCATAGATGTATCTTGCAAGAAGTTGCTGTGGCCAAGTTCAAAAATGGTGTTGCCTGTGTTCTCCTCTAGGATTCTGATGGATTCTTGTCTCACATGTAGATCTTTCATCCATTTTGAGTTTGTCTTTGTGTATGGTGTAAGAGAATGGTCTAGTTTCATTCTTCTGCATGTGGATGTCCAATTTTCCCAGCACCATTTATTGAAGAGACTGTCTTTTTTCCAGTCGATAGTCTTTCCTGCTTTGTCGAATATTAGTTGACCATAAAGCTGAGAGTACAATTCTGGATTCTCTATGTTCCATTAATCTATGTGTCTGTTTTTGTGCCTGTACCACACTGTCTTGATGACCACAACCTTGTAGTACAACCTGAAACCTGGCATTATGATGCCCCCAGCTATGGTATTCTTTTTCAATATTCCCCTGGCTGTTTGGGGTCTTTTCTGATTCCACACAAATCTTAAGATGATTTGTTCTAACTCTCTGAAGAAAGTCCATGGTATTTTGATAGGGATTGCATTAAATGTATAATTTCCCCTGGGTAACATTGACATTTTCACAATATTAATTCTTCCAATCCATGAGCATGGAATATTTTTCCATCTCTTTGTGTCTTCCTAATTTCTTTCAGAAGTGTTCTGTAGTTTTTAAAGTATACATACTTTACCTCATTGGTTAGGTTCATTCCTAGGTATCTTATTCCTTTGGGTGCAATTGTAAATGGGATTGACTCCTTAATTTCTCTTTCTTCAGTCTCGTGGTTAGTGTATAGAAATGCCACTGACATCTGGGTATTGATTTTGTATCCTGCCACACTGCCGAATTGCTGTATGAGTTCTAGGAATCTTGGGGTGGAGTCTTTTGGGTTTTCTATGTACAGTATCATGTCATCTGCAAAGAGGGAGAGTTTGACTTCTTCTTTGCCAATTTGGATTTATTTATTTATTTATTTATTTATTTATTTATTTATTTACTTACTTATTTATTTTTGTTGCCTGATTAGTGAGGCTAGGACTTCTAGTCCTATATTGAATAGCAATGGTGAGAGTGCACATCCCTGTTGTGTTCCTAATCTTACAGAAAGGCTCCCAGTGTTTCCCCCTTGAGAATGATATTTGTTGTGGTCTTTTCATAGATGGCTTTTAAGATGCTGAGGAATGTTCCCTCTATCCCTACACTCTGAAGAGTTTTGATCAGGAATGCATGCAGTATTTGGTCAAATGCTTTCTCGGCATCTATTGAGAGGATCATATGGTTCTTGTTTTTACTCTTTATGAAATGATCAATCACATTGATTGCTTTATTGAACCAGCCTTGCATCCCGGGGATAAATCCCACTTGGTCATGGTGAATAATATTCTTAATGTATTGTTGGATCCTATTGGCTAGTATTTTGTTGCGAATTTTTGCAACTGTGTTCATCAGGGATATTGGTCTACAATTCTCCTTTGTGGTGGGGTCTTTGTCTCGTTTTGGAATTAAGGTGATGCTGGACTCATAGAATGAGTTTGGAAGTACTCCATCTTTATCTTTCCCAACAGTTTTAGTAGAATAGGTATGGTTCCTTCTTTAAACATTTGATAGAATTCCCCTGGGAAGCCATCTGGACCTGGACTTTTGTGTCTTGGCAGGTTTTTGATGACTGCTTCAATTTCCTCCCTGGTTATTAGCCTGTTCAGTTTTTCTATTTCTTCCTGTTCCCGTTTTGCTAGTTTGTGGTTTTCCAAAAATATGCCCATTTCTTCTAGATTGCCTAATTTATTGGCATAAAGCTGCTCATAATACGTTTTTAAAATAATTTGTATTTCCTTGGCATTGGTGGTGATCTCTCCTTTTTCATTCGTGATTTTATTAACTTGAGTCTTTTTTCTTTTGTTTTAATAAGGCTGGCTAATGGTTTATCTATCTTATTAATTCTATCAAAGAACCAACTCCTGGTTTTGTTGATCTGTTCCGTAGTTCTTCTGGTCTGAATTTCATTAAATTTTGCTCAAATCTTTATTAACTCTCTCCTTCTGTTCGGTGTAGGATCTATTTGCTTTTTTTTCTCTAGCTCCTTTAGGTGCAAGGTTAGCTTTTGTATTTGAGTTCTTTCCAGTTTTTGGATGGTTGCTTGCATTGAGATGTATTTCCCCCTCAGGACTGCTTTTGCTGTATTCCAAATATTTTGAATGGTTGTATCTTCATTCTCATTAGTTTCCATGAATCTTTTCAATTCTTCACTAATTTCCTGGTTGACCCTTTCATCTTTTAGCAGGATGGTCTTTAACCTCCACGTGTTTGAAATCTTTCCAAATTTCTTCTTGTGATTGAGTTCTAGTTTCAAAGCATTATGGTCTGAAAATATGCAGGGGACCATCCTAATCTTTTGGTATCAGTTAAGATCTGATTTGTGACCCAGTATGTGGTCTATTCTGGAGAAAGTTCCATGTGCACTCGAGAAGAATGTGTATTCAGTTGCGTTTGGATGTAAAGTTCTGTAGATATCTGTGAAATCCATCTGGTCCAGTGTATCCTTTAAAGCTCTTGTTTCTTTGGACATGTTGTGCTTAGATGATCTATGAATTGCTGAAAGCACCGTGTTCAATTCTCCCAGTATTAGTGTATTATTTTCTAAGTATTTCTTAACTTTGATTATTAATTGATTGATATACTGGCAGCTCCCACATTCAGGGCATAAATATTCATGATTGTTAGGTCCTCTTATTGGATATGTCCTTTAAGTATGATATAGTGTCCCTCTTCATCTCTTACTACAATCTTTGGGATAAACTTTAATTTATCTGATATGAGGATGGCTACCCCTGCTTTCTTTTGAGGACCATTTGAATGGTAAATCGTTCTCTAACCTTTCATTTTCAGGCTGGAGGTGTCCTAAGGTCTCAAATGAATCTCTTATAGACAGCAAATTGATGGGTCTTGCTTTTTTATCCAGTCTGAAACCCTGTGTCTTTTGATGGGGTCATTAAGCCCATTCACGTTCAGAGTTACTGTTAAAAGATATGAATTTAGTGCCGTCATAATACCTATTCTGTCCTTGTTTTTTGGATCGTTTCCTTGGACTTCGTATTTCTTTTATAGAATCCTCCTTAATATTTCTTGTAGAGCTGGTTTGGTGGTCACATATTCCTTCAGTTTCTGCCTATCTTGGAAGCTCTTTATCTCTCCTTCTATTCTGAATGACAGCCTTGCTGTATAAAGTATTCTTGGTTGCATGTTCTTCTCATTTAGGACCCTGAATATATCCTGCCATCCCTTTCTGGCCCACCAGGTCTCTGTGGAGAGGTCTGATGTTAACCTAATACTTCTTGGGGGATCCCTAGCTGGCTCAGTGGTTTAGCGCCTGGCTTTGGCCCAGGGCGCGATCCTGGAGTCCTGGGATCGAGTCCCCTGTCGGGCTCCCTGCATGGGGCCTGCTTCTCCCTCTGCCTGTGTCTCATCTCTCTCTCTCTCTCTCTCTCTCTCTCTTTCTCTCTCTCTCTCTCTCATAAATAAATGGAATCTTAAAAAAAAGAATAAAAAAAAACACAACCAAAAACTTAATACTTCTCCCCATGAAGGTTAGGGATCTCTTGTCTCTTGCTGCTTTAAGGATCTTCTCTTTACTTTGGAATTTGCAAGTTTCACTATGAAATGTCTGGGTGTTGAATGGTTTTTATTGATTTTAGGGGGGTATATCTCTATCTCCTGAATATGAATGCCTGTTTCCCTCCCCAAGTTAGGGAAGTTCTCAGCTATGATTTTTTCAAATACACTTTCTGGTCCTTTGTCCCTTTCGGCGTCCTCTGGAACCCCAATTAAATATAGATTTTTCCTTCTGAAGCTGTCATTTATTTCCCTTAACCTATCCTCATGATCTTTTAATTGTTTTTATCTTTTTTTCCTCAGCTTCCTTCCTTACCATCAACTTGTCTTCTGTGTCACTCCCTCATTCTTCTACCTCGCTAACCCTTGTTGTTAGGACCTCCAGTTTGGATTGCATCTCATTTAATTAATTTTAAATTTTGGTCTGATTAGATATAAATGTTGCAGTCATGATGTCTCTTGAATCCTTTATGCTTTTTTCCAGAGCCACCGGTAGCTTTATAATTGTGCTTCTGAATTGGCTTTCTGACATTGAATTATAATCCAAATTATGATTAATAATTGCCACCAAAATATTCCCAAAAGTATAGATCACAATTTTATTTACCATAGTATTTTGAACTGTTTTCATTGAGAGAGTTGGTCTAAGCAATATAATTTTCTATAATTCTAGAAATGTAAATCTGTGATCTAAATTTTAATTACTATGTTACATACTGCAGGTTGGTTAAAATAGCAAAAATATGATAATTTTCTTATTTTGAAATTTCTCTTATTTTCTATAAGTCTTATGTATTCATTTTAGTATTAGAAAATAATTTTTTTATTTTTAATTTTTTGGCTTTTTAGGTTTTTATTTTAATTCCAGTTAGTTAAAATACATTGTTCTATTAGTTTCTGGAATATACTTGTCCGTGATGAGAACCAGGTGGTGTATGGAATTGCTGAATCACTATAAATGTTCTTTTTCAAATAAATAAATTTATAAGTATTTATTCAGCATCTCTAAAGTATGTAGATATATTTAAACAGAATAGGTCGGATGTATACACACACTGACATATACATGCATATACATTGACACAATCTGAATTCTATTAGATGTTTTGCTGCCAAAGGAGTTTTATTAAAATCTTTGTAGAGAAGGAACTTATTACAGCATTCATGATAACTATAAAAATTGAAATCAAAAAGTACCTAAGAATTAGAGACCTTCATATTTTTTGACTTGGGTGGTTACATTTGTACTTACTTTGCATTAATTCATTGTTTTGTGCACTTCCTGTGATGTAGGAAAGATGTTGAGGTTCAGAGCCAATGACCAAGAAGGAATTCTTCAGAAGTCTTTGGTACAAAAAGGTGGTTTTATTAAAGCACAGAGACAGGACCCCTGGGCAGAGATAGCTGCACTGGGATAATAAAGAGTGGCCCATAATATACATTCAAGTTGGGAGGGGGTTAGGGATAGCATAAGTCTATAGCAAATTTTGGAAGCAAGGTTTCCAGAACCCTGAGGGAGCTAGCTATTTTTTAGGAAAATCTCATTTATTACTGTCTAATAAAACCTTAGTCATGAGACCCTTCAGATGTGTATTGGTGGATCATACGCCTGGGGGGTGATTGCCAACAAGTATCTTGTGGGTTGAGATAAGGGAAATTTCTAAAGGAATTTTTTTTATATGTTAGGGTAGACTTTTAAAATCCTGGGGGTGGGTAGGGATAATGTTAAGCTAAGATTGTCTTTTGCCCTTAGCAAAGCATTGACATCAAGGCAGCTGAGTTCCTAGAGGAATGTCACTGTGCTGTTTCAAGGACTTGTCAGTGTGCTGTAAGTAGTAAGGAAATTTAATTTTTTTTGTCTTTGTTTTTCACTTCACTTATGTGTGTTATCCCCCACCACCAAGAAGAAAGAAAACCAGGAAGAACTAAATTAAATTAACACTGTTCATATATGGAGGTAGAAAGAGGGAGATTTTTTTCCTTTTTTAATTTATTTTAATTTTTTTCTCTAATATTGATCCCTCATCTAGAGGGGGAAGAGTACTGTCTTGATTTGCCTTTCTGAAAAAAAAAAAACTTGGACCATGGCAAGAGCATTACTGATAATATAAAAAGCCACACAGAAAAGCTGAAAGTTCATCTTTGCTTTGTCTTTCAATTTTGTCCACAGTGAGTGGTGCCATTATGAACTTTACTTTGCTCACCACAACCTCTTCCATGAAAGTTCTGATTACATGATTTTTACAGTATTTTTTAAGTTTTTATTTAAGTTACAGTTAGCTAACATACAATGTAATATTAATTTCAAGTGTACAATACAGTGATTCAGTACTTCCATACATCACCTAGTGCTCATCATAAGTGCATTCCTTAATCCCCATCACCTATATCACCCCCTTCCATTTCCCCTCTGGTAACCATCAGTTTGTTCTCTATAGTTAACAGTCTATTTCAAATAAAATCTAAAAAGTGGGGTAGTGAGCACGTGGGTGGCTCAGTTGGTTAAGCAGCTGCCTTCAGCTCAGGTCATGATCCCAGGGTCCTGGGATCAAACCCCTTAGCAGGATCTCTGCTCAGCAGAGAGTTGGCTTCTCCCTCTCCCTCTGCTCCTTCTCCTGGTTCATTCTCTCTCTCTCTCAAATAAATAAATAAAATCTTAAGAAAAGAGTCTGTTTCTTGGTTTGAAATATATAAACTACTAAGACTGAAATAGTAAGAAATAGAAAATCTGAACAAACAGCAAATAAATTGAATCAGTAATCAAAAAACTCCCAAGAAACAAAAGTCCAGGACCACATGGAATCACAGGGGAATTCTATCAAATATTTAAAGAAGAGTTAAACTATTCTTTCTCAAACTATTCTTCTCAAACTATTCAAAAAAATAGAAATGGAAGGAAAACTTCCGGGATCCCTGGGTGGCGCAGCGGTTTGGTGCCTGCCTTTGGCCCAGGGCGCGATCCTGGAGACCCGGGATCGAATCCCACATCAGGCTCCCGGTGCATGGAGCCTGCTTCTCCCTCTGCCTGTGTCTCTGCCTCTCTCTCTCTCTCTCTCTGTGACTATCATAAATAAATAAAAAAAAAATTAAAAAAAAAAAGGAAGGAAAACTTCCAGAATCATTCTATGAGGCCACTATTATCCTGATATCAAAACTGGATAAAGACTCTACTGAAAGAGAACTACAGGCCAATATCTGTGATGAACATGGATGCAAAAATTCTCAATAAAATGCTAACAAACCAAATCCAACAATACATTTTTAAAAATCATTCACCACTATGAAGTGGGATTTATTCTGGACTGCAAAGGTATTTCAATATTCACAAATCAATCAACATGACACACCACATAATAAAAGAAAGGATAAGAACCATATGATCTTTTCTAATAGATAAAGAAAAAGCATTTGACAAAGTACAACATCCATTCATGATTTTATAAAAACCTCAACAAAATAGGTTTAGAGGGAACATACCTCAACATAATAAGGGCCATATATGAAAAACCCACAGCTAATATCAACCTCAATGGGGAAAAAATGAAAACTTTTCCTCTATGGTCAGGAACAAGACAGAGGTGACCATTCTAATCACCATTATTCAACATAGTATTGGAAGTCCTAGCTTCAGCAGACAACAAAAAGAAATGAAAGGCATCCAAATCAGCAAAGAAATAAAACTTTCATTATTTGCAGGTGATATGATATTCTATATAGTAAATCTAAAGGATGCCACCAAAAAACTGCTAGAACCGATACACGAATTCAGTAAAGTCACAGGATACAAAATCAATGTACAGAAATCTGTTGCGTTTCTATACACCAATAATGAAGCAGCAGAAAGAGAAATGGAGTAATCAACCCCATTTATAATTGCACAAAAAAGTAAGATAGCTAGGATTAAACCTAACCAAAGAGCTAAAAGACATGTAGTCTGAAAACTATAAAGTATTTTTAAAATTTGATTTTATCATCATAAGGACACTTGACAAGATCTATCCTCTGAACAAAATTTGAAGTGTATAATGCATTATTGTTGATTATAAGTAGAATGTTTCAGATGAGATCTTTAATTTATTCATCTTACTTGACTGAAACTTTATGCCTGTTGATTAATAACTCCCCTGTTTTCCCTTCCCCTTACCCCGGCAACCATAATTCCAGTCTTTGATTCTATGAATTTGACTACTTTAGACAACTCATGTAAGTGGAATCTTGCAGTATTCGTCTTTCTGTGACTGGCTTATTTCAATTAGCATAATGTCCTCAGGTTTTCTCCATGTTGTCACATACTGCAGAATTTTCTTTTGAGATCTATCACATTTTCTTTATTCATTTATCTGTGGATAGACATGTATGTTGTTTTACACTTGGCAATGAATATAAGAGTGCTGATATGTTTTTGAGATCCTGGTTTCAATTATTTCAGATAAATAATCAGAAACAGGATACTGGATCATATGGTAGTTTTATTTTTATTTTTTTGTAGAGCCACCATATTATTTTCCATAGTGGCTTTTTCTTCTTTTCTACAAATAATATTCTGTTCTTTTTCTATGCTTCTAAAATATTGGTTTATCTTTTTAATAACTAGAAATAAGAAAGTACAACAAAAGCAAAAATTTAGAAATAAAACAATGTGTGACTTCCAATATTTATATATTTCATAGATCACATATAAGGTTTAGCCTTACTGGGGGACTTACTCAAACATAATAGTGACTATTGTTATAAGTTTAAAGTAGTATAGAAGGGCAGCCCTGGTGGCGCAGCGGTTTAGCGCCGCCTGCAGCCAGCCCATGGCGTGATCATGGAGACCCGGGATTGAGTCCCATGTCGGGCTCCCTGCTTGGAGCCTGCTTCTTCTTCTGCCTGTGTCTCTGCCCCTCTCTCTCTCGCTCTGTATCTCTCATGAGTAAATAAAATAAAATCTTAAAAAATAAAGTAGTATAGAAGAATCTTTGATTAAGTTGGTGGTGGTAGGTAATGATGATATTGTATTTCTCTCAAATCTTATAGTAGTACCCAAGGAATATGTTTCCCTGATAAAACCTTCTGACTGCATTCTGTGGATTTCAAAAAATAGTGTGTTACCAAGACAAAGAACATTATTTGTGCACATGTAGCACACTTGTGTGTTATATAATGCCATATATATGCAAATACACATAAAGGTATCTTCAAAGTGTATTAGAATTTTAAAAAGGGTAATCAAGACCAGAGCTACTAATATTATAAGCTTAATCAGCTGTGGTAAACTCTTGGCCAATATTACACCTGTTCTCCACAAGATTCTTGAAGTAGATAAGAGCATGTACATTTTATAGCACTGAGGCTCAATGATATTAAGTGACTTGTCCTCAGTTACATAGCATAATCTCACTAAATCCAAAGACTATCCTGGCTGTTCTGACACGTTCCCATCTCAAGTCAGCCTTTTCTCAGAAATTCTGACTCCTCCAGAATATTCTAGCATAAAGATATTTATGGAAAGTGACCATTACTGGCCTTAACTGTCACTCTGCTCTGAGTTTGACTAAAGAAAAATTGCCAGCACACAGGTTATTTCTATGGCCCATCCACTCACATAGTTTGCTTCAGCTTCATCAGGTTTGGGAGCTGTAACATAGACGATGATTATGTGAGTCTAAGGAACTTGGATATGTCCTGGGTCAGTTCTGTGGTTGCTCTAGGGTCTGTTCCAGGGAATCACATTGCTCTCTGCCAAGGAGGTAGAGAGGCCTTCATCAAATACACATTTCTACTCTAAAATCCATAAAATTTTTCTTTAAGGCACAAATGACAAGAGGTAAAATCCTGTGCCCTGCTATTTGCAATCTGTGTGGACCTGGGTAAGACATTTAGTTGTTGGGAGGAAAGTTTTTTCCTCTAATTTAGGTTTAAATAGTCAAGGCCTGTAAATTAGATGGCAATAAATAGATTAACAGGAGAAAAATGCATGCATAAGTGGGAGCACTCAGTAATGAGTAACTCAATGAATAGCCAGAAACAAAGGTATATATACCAACTTAACAAAAGGGAGAGAGGTTAGGACTTCAGTGGGAAATTCATGCAAGGTTCTGTCAGGTTTTTTGATGCTAATGACAATGGTTAGTCCATCTCCTTCTAGGCTCAACATTTCCATGTGTGTGTGAGTATGTGTGTGTGTGTTTTATTTTTGGAGAGGGGGTTATAGAAGCTGAATTCATACCTTCTGGTACTAATGGTCAGTTCTCCTTTAATCAGGAAAATTCCTGGGAGGGACAGGTCAATAGCAGTTGTATTTTTGGTAGATTCTACTTAAATTTAAATGTTTCTATGACTGCTGTTTATTCAGATATTTTCTATTTAAAATCACCTTTATGCCACTTTAGTGGATTGCTAATTCCTTCATAGGTATTCTGAACCTATTTTCTCATCTGTCATGTGTGTGTGGGGGACATCTGCTTTGCAGATTGGATCTGAAAATTTCATGGAATAATATACATAAAATACCTGACATGGTGGAGGGAGGGTGCCAATAAATGATATCATTCCTCTCCCTCTTCCTCTTACTGCATATTCTATCTCTTGGCTTTGATTACCAGCCCTAGACCCATTATTTGTTGAATCCTGTCTCACCTTAAATCACTGCTGTCTCAAGTTTTCTTGATCTATCTACTCAGCTTCTGAAAACACAGGAAAGATTTTTGTGAACACACAGGCAGAGTTCCTGCTCACAGCTTCAACTTGGAAAGAAATTTCCTCATTACACAATTCACCATAATTTACCTACTTAAAACCCAAGGACATTTAGTGGGTGCCTACCATGAGCTGAGTTCTGTATCTTCCCTTATCTCCTACAGTTCTTGCAGCCCATAGCTCACTGTCCCTGCCTCCCTCCAGAAACCTCTATCTTCCAGGCTCCATCTCCTCCTCCAGTTCTTTGTACAAGGAGGACAAGTTCCTTCTCTCTTTCAGGCCTCTATCTGCATTCTCATACCCAGAAACTAGATCACAAAGAGCCCTTCTCAGATGGTCACTCCTTAATAGTTCTCAGGAAGGTGTAAATAACAATTGCTTTATGTTCTCAGAAAGACTTAAAAATATCCATTTTCCTCTGTTCTAGTATGCTTCAATGTTAGATGCACAGGCAGTGAGCCAGAGGACCTGGGGAATGGCCTGTGGAATGAGAAATTGCTGAAAGTATGAAGAAGAGATGGCCTGAAAACCAGAGGGCTGAATCAGTGAGAAAAGGGGGAAAGGGATCAGGAGGAAGCACTTAGGAATAATTGGGAAACTGCCACAGTGTACTCCAAGTGGGCTTTAGCACCCAAAAAACTTGAGTCAGAGTTTTTGTTTTTCCCTTTGTCTTTTGTGTCTTTGTGTGACCCTAGACTATTCCTAACTTCTTTGAGCCTTAATCTCATCTGTGGTAATGGGAAAAATATTTTGTAGAAGCGCTATCATAATGATTGAAAGAGAGAAGATATATAAAGTACTTAGTATAATGCATATCACCAGGTTATTATTACTTGTACTGAATCTTAATTTCATTTTAAAATATTTTATAACATTATGTTGTGTTCTTAGTTTTTAATCTTAGAGCTATGATTCATTTTAAAAGATATTTTTCTTTCAACAAAACAAAAACATATTAAGTAAAAGTACAGACTGTGCACAGATAAAGTAAAAACCATTAAGAGTGACACTAGAATGATTGAGATCAAGGAAAGTTGCAGTAAATTCTTACATGTACTATTAAATACTAGTTACCATGTGGAATGCCAAAGATAATGAGTCAGATATTTTTGTCTTCAAAAATTCACATCTTATTAGAAGGGTTTGCTTCATATCTATACATAAAAGCAAAATAACTGGTGCCTACATCAATAATATCTTTGGTGCTATGTCCACATTGGGCAAATGATTTTCTTATCAAAGTTACTTACAAAATAGTGATTAACTCAAAATTTACTGGTGCTTAACAGGATTTAGACAGTAAACTGGATGCTGAATTTACAAAAACCAGTGAAATAGGCTCCCTAATTTCAAGGGTCTCTTGGTCTAGTTGGGCAAACATATTCATTTGATGAATATTACCGAGTGAATACAATGTATCAGGGACTGTTCTAAAATTAATACCACCCAGGTAGCTAATAGTAGAGTCAGTCTTCAATTCTGGGTCTCTTGACTCCAACCTGCAATATGTTTCATTTCTAGCTACCAAAACATGTTCCATAGCTCTTTTGGCTCTACTTAAAATCTGTTAAAGTCTCTAAAAAACCTTTTTCTGGTACTTCCTCATATGGGAACCCTGGAGGTGAAAGGTTTGTCTAGCTATGACGGTTCAAGGCTCTGAGCTAGGTCTTTCATCTTCCCTTTCCCAGACAACAACTGTTTCTGAAGAACTGATCTCTTAGCACTAGACTTTACTAAGATGGCAGAAACATAGAGGCCACTGCAGCTTCATAACCCTTCATACTGGGTAAAATATCTGCCTTCCATAGAAGGGCCCAATATTGTGGTTCTCACTTCCCAAGCTCTCTGCTCCTTCTTAACACACACAAAAGTCAGGATATCTACAAATGACCTGTTGGTTTTAGCACATTACTTATCTGAGTTTTGACTGACAGTGACCTTGCCCTTTATGGGGATGCTAAGGCTTGCTGTGTGCCTGGATTTTCAAAATGTGAATCCCTTTGAGGATAACTGTCTCATTGGGAATTATACATGCCACTACATATGGAATAAGTAAAGTGTTGCCATAATAAGCAGAAAAAGGATCAGCTTAGTGTCAAGCATACTTAAATGTAAAGTCCCATATCCAGCACTCACTAGCTATCTACCCTCTATCACTGATACCTATACAAATAATATATATAATATACAATAAATATATAATGAAATTATATATAATAGTATAATACACATAATTGGCTTACTATTACTTATACTGAAGCTTAATTTCATTAAGAATATTTTATAACATAATTTTGTATTCTTAGTTTTTAACCTTAGAGTTAAGTTTTATTTTAAAAGAGAATTTTTTTCAAAGAATGAAAACATCTGGGGCAGCCCAGGTGGCTCAGCACTTTAGCGCCGCCTTCAGCCCAGGGTGTGATCCTGGAGACCCGGGATTGGGATCAGTATCGAGTCCCATGTCAGGCTCCCTGCATGGAGACTGCTTCTCCCTCTGCCTGTGTCTCTGTCTCTGTCTCTCTCTCTCTCTGTCTCTCATGAATAAATAAATAAAATCTCTTAGAAAATTTTTAAAAAAGAATGAAAACATCTATATCTATATATTTGTAAATTTACATGGCACAGAATTGATAATGAAGAAAGGTTATGATTTATTTATCTGTGTATGTTTCTCCCCCCAATTCTTCTCTGAGCATCTTGAAGACAGGATTTCTATATGCTTCATCTCTGTGTTCTCCATACCTAGCGCAGTACCTAACATATACTTGGTGTTAGTGTATTCTAGTTAATCAAATACATTCTTGGTCTCTTACTCTGCAAGGTGATATGATTCCATTTGGAAGTTCTTTTCAAAGCTTATACCCACCAGTTCCATGGAAATTACTAAGATGCTTAGAGAGAATTCAGATTTTCCTATATTATAATTTTTAACTTGCTTATTTCTATTATTTCAAAGATTTTGGGGACGCCTAAGTGGCTCAATGGTTGAGCATCTACCTTTTGGTTCAGGGCATGATCCCAGCCTTGGGATCAAGTCTCACATCAGGCTCCCTGCGAGGAGCCTGCTTCTCCCTCTGCCTGTGTCTCTGCCTCTCTCTGTGTATCTCTCATGAATAAATAAATAAAATCTTTAAAAAGATTTTTATTTATTTGAGAGAGAGAGAGAGAACATGAGCAGGAGCAGAGGCAGACGGGGAGGGAGAAGCGGACTCCACACTGATCAGGGAGTCCGATGTGGGGCTTAATTCTAGGACCCTCGGATCATGACCTAAGCCGAAGGCAGATGTTTAACTGACTGAGCCACACAGATACCCCTAACTTGATTATTTTTATTTGAGGCTTTGATTCGAATGTGGCTAGATGCGGGCCAAATTTGTTTCTTCACATTCTACACTAGGCTGGGTAATAATACACCTAACATCACACAATATAGGCAATACAATAATATTATTATTACCCAAAATGTCATTGAATTCTTTGTGGACATGCAGAGTTTATCAAAATGGTTGCATGGACTCATGGCAAAACAAAATATTCTCTTTTTCTGAGTCACTTTATGAAGTTTTATGAATGCCAAGGGAACTGAGTTTCCAACTACTTAAACAGTTGGTCCAAGGTTACACAACTATTAACTGGTAGAAATGTGATTAGAATACAGATCTATACTAGGATAAAGGTCTAGATTATTAATTATATCATGCAGAAGAATAAAAAACAACACAGCATAAAAAAAAAAAAACACAGCAAACACAGTTCGGGGAATCTAGTGTTTTTAAGCAGGTGAGGATCATATCCAAGCTGTAAACTCTATGTGCCACTAAAAATGCCATAATAAAAAACCAGCAGTCAATGAAATAATTCTTTATATAAGTCATGATGGTAGTGCTAAGGATCTAGAAAAACTTGAACTCAAATCCTAACTCCACTCCAACTTTTGGTTTCCATTTATATAATTGGCATTAATAGCAAGATGTTATGAGAATTAAGGAAGAGGAAATGCTTAACCTGGGGCCTAGTGCATAGACTTGTTCTTTACCAATGTTGGATGACCCATTCCTTTTCTTTGATCCTAGGCAATGTTAAGCATTAACCCCTTTAACCATAGATAAAATTTCTGTTACAAAAGCAAATGTGATGATTGCTCTTGTCTCTCTCCTTGTTGGTGAAGATAAAAGATGGGAGTTAAAGTTCAAATAATTAGGAAATAATACTTAAGCAATATTAATGAAATATTTAATAATTGTAAATCCAAACATTGGAATGCTATGCTCTTAAAAATGATTTTACTATTCTTTTTTATTTTATTTTCCTGTATATTTTTATTGGAGTTCAATTTGCCAACATATAGTACTATTCTTTTTTTAAAAGATTTTATTTATTTTTTCGTGAGAGACACAGAGACATAGGCAGAGGGAGAAGCAGGCTCCTCGAAGGGAGCCTCATGTGGGACTCAATCCCCGGATCCCAGGATCACAACCTGAGCCAAAGGCAGACACTCAACCACTGAGCCAACCAGATTTTCTATTCTTAAATTATATATTCTTTCAATGTTATTCTAATAGGGGCATATTAACATGGTTATGTTGAGTTCCACTGGGATTGTATTAAGTCTGTAAGTGAAATGTATAAATCTAGAGAAATATGTATAGGATCTATGTGTGGAAAACTACAAAACTCTGATGAAAAATCAAAGAACTAAATAAATGGTGAAATATTCCATATATACATATAGGAAAATTCAATAGTCCAGACATCTGTTCTTCCCAATTTGATTTATGGATTCAATGTAATTCTAATCAAAGTAAGAGTAAGTTATTTTGCAGATATTGAAAACATGATTTTATATTTATGTTCAAAGACAAAAAATAAGAATTGTCAACACAATATTGAAGAAAAAAGAAGTTGGAGGGCTGGTACTATCTAACTTCAAATCTTCCCATAAACCTACAGTAATCAAGACAGTATAGTATTGGAAAAATAATTAAAAGAGATATATGGAACAGAAGAGAGCCAAGAAATACACCCATAAAAATATACAAAAATGATCTTTGATTAAGGAGCAAAGGTAATTTAATGGAAAAATACAGTCTTCTCAACAAATGGTGTTAGAACAACTGGACATCCACTTTCAAACTAAATAAATGTAGACAAGACCTTACATCTTTCACAAAAACTAACCTAAACTGGACCATAGATCTAAAAGCAAAACACAAGGCTATGAAACTCTCAGAAGATAACATAGGAAAAATCTGGGTGACCTTGGGTTTGGAAATCATATTTTAGATACAATACCAAATGTGCAATCTATGAAAGAAAAAACTAATAACTTAGAGTCAGTTAAAATTAAACACATGTGCTCTGCAAAACACTTTTTTCTTTTTAAAAAGTTTTTATTTAAATTCCAGTTAGTTAACATACAGTGTAATATTAGTTTCAGGTGTATAATATAGTGATTTAACACTTATATATATCACCCAGTGTTCATCACAAGTGTACTCCTTAAATCCCATCACCTATTTAATCTATCCCCCACCACCTAGCCCCCTACTCTGGTAATAATCAGTTTTGCTCTCTATAGTAAAGAATCTGTTTCTTGGTTTGCCTCTCTCTCCTTTTCCCCCTATGATTATTATATTTCTTAAATTCTACACTTGAGTGAAATCATATGGTATTTGTCTTTCTCTAACTTATTTTGCTTAGCATAATACTCTCTAGCTCCATCCATGATATTACAAATGGCAAGATTTCATTCTTTTTGATAGCTGAGTAATATTCCATTGTGTACATATATACCACATCTTTATCCATTCATCAATCGATGGATACTTGGGCTGTTTCCATAATTTGGCCATTGTAAATAATACTGCTACAAACATTGGGGTGCATGTATACTTTTGAGTTAGTATTTTTATATTCTTTGTGTAAATACTTAGTAGTATACTTGCTGGATTGTAGCATAGTTCTTTTTGCAAAACTCACTCTTAAGAGAATTCAAAGACAAACCAGAGGCTGGGAGAAAATTTTTGCAAAATACATATCCAAATAAAGGTCTGGCATCTAAAACATACAGAGAAAAAACTCAACAAGAACAAAACAAACAACCTAATTAAATATAGGCAAAAGATATGAACAAATATCTCACCAAACAAGAGATACAGATGGCAAATAAGCATGTGAAAAGATGCTCAACATTATAGTTCTTTAGCGAACTGCAAATTAAAATAACAATGGGAAACCACTACAAACTTATCAAAATGTCAAAAATCCAAAACACTGCCAAATGCTGGCAAGGATGTGGAACAACAGGAATTCTCATCCATTACCAGTGAGAATGGGAATGCAAAATAGTACAGCCAATTTGGAAAATAGTTTGGCAATTTCTCACAAAACTACACATTACCATATAACATGATCGATCAATTAAACTCCTTGACATTTGCCCAAATGAGATGAAGATAATATCTATACAGGAGAGATGCTAGGAAGATAGTGGCGCAGAAGGATCCTAAGCTTGCCTCATCCTACAGATACGACTAGGTAACACTCACATCAGCATAAATAAACCAGAATATGAACTGAAGAGTGGCAGAACAAATTCTGCAACTAAAAGTACAGAACAGGTCACATTAAAGAAGGTAGAAGGGTGAAGACATGGTTTGGGAGCAAATCTGCAGGATCTGCTCTAGGAGAGCCCTGAGGGCAATAGAATGCTGAGTTCCCACCCTTGAAGAGACAGTAGGACAAACAGCTCACAGAGATACAGACTGGAAGTAGCAGTTTGAAACACAGTGGGGGCAGACAAGAGGGAGAATGATTTACTCATCTCAGAGTGTGATCCAGAGAATTAGGGATCAGGGGAGATCCCTCCAGGAACAAAGGAGCTGGCACATGCCATGTTCCTCCCCAACACACCCAGCATAAACACAAAGCCACCCGTGGGAACCAGCATGGTGCCTATACTCACTCCCTAACTTACACCAAAACCTGCTCCTCATGCTTCTGTGGATATACCCTTCCTAGTCATACTTGCCTCAGTTCCAGCACTGTGGACCCCTCCCCCAGAAGACCTGCATAAATCCCACCAACACTTAATCTCCTGATCCACATGTTTTATGAGAATTCAGTTCCAGTGGTGGTGGTGGCAGGTCTCACTTAGCAATCAGACTGGTGTATATCTTGTTAAAACACATGCCACCTTCACCAGGAAACAAACACAGCTCATAGTAGGCAAAGAGAGCCACAGAAGACAACTGGACTGAAGGAAAAACCAGCCAGAACTCTACAGAAGGCACACAATACACACAGGAGACACTCCCTGAAGTTCCAGGTCCTAGGGAACAGAGGATACTGCACTGCAGGGCAGAATAGGACCTATTTTTCATAAGGCCATTCCTTTCAAGAGCAAAAGACATAGCTGACTTTTCTAAAATAAAGAAACAGAAGTGGTAGACAAAATGAGGATACAGAGGAATATATCCTAAATGAAAGAACAGAACAAAATCACAGCAAGAGACCCAACCAAGATGGATAAAAGTAATACACCTGATAGAGAACTTAAAGTAATGGTCATAAAGATACGCACCAGACTTGATAAAGAGTGGAAGATATCAGTGAGAACTTAACAAAGAGATAAAAAAGAGCCAATCAGAGATGAAGAACACAATAAATGAAATTTAAAATACACTTGATAAAATAGATAGGAGGCTAGATGAAGCAAATGAATTAAATAATGACCTGGAAGACAGAGTAATAAAAACTAATCAAGCTGAGTGAATGAGAGGAATAATTATGCAAATGAAAAATAGTCTTAGTGAACTCAGTGACTCAAGCATAATTATATGCATATTGTAGGGATCCCAGAAGGCGAAGAGAAAGAAAAGGGGGAAGCAAATTTATTTGAAGAAATAATAGCTGAAAATCTCCCTAATCTGGGGAAGGAAATAGATATCAGGGTTCAGGAGGTACAGAGATTCCCAAAAAAAACAACACAAAAAGCTCCACACCAAGACACATAGTAACCAAAACGGCAAAAAACTAGTACTAAAGAAAAAATTTAAAAGCAGCAAGAGAGAAGAAGACACTTATATACAAGGGAAATCCTATAAGGCTATCAGCAAATCTTTCAGCAAACTTTGCAGGCCAGAAAGGAGTGGATGATATATTCAAAGTGCCAAAAGGGACAAATCTTCAGCCAAGAATACTTTATTCAGCAAAGTTATCATTCACAATAGAAGGAGAGACAAAGAGATTCTCAGACAAGCAAAAACTAAAGGAGTTCATGAGCATGAAACCAGCTCTATAAGAAATATTAAAGAGGACTCTTTGAGTGGATGGGGTGCCTGGGTGGCTCAGTTGGTTAAATGTCTGCCTTCGGCTCAGGTCATGATCCCGGGGTCCTGGGATTGATCCCCACATCAGGCTCCATGCTCAGTGGGGAATTTGCTTCTCCCTCTCCCTCTGCTCCCCCTCCTACTCATTCTTTCTCTCTCTCATAAATAAAAAAAAAAATCTGGGCAGCTTGGGTGGCTCAGTGGTTTAGCGCCTGCCTTCAGCCCAGGGTGTGATTCTGGAGACCCAGGATTGAGTCCCACCTCAGGCTCCCTGCATGGAGCCTGCTTCTCCCTCTGCCTGTGTCTGTGCCTCTCTCTCTGTGTGTGTCTCTCATGAATAAATAAAAATCTTAAAAAAAATAAAATCTTTAAAAAAGAAGACTCTGAGTGGGAAGGTAAGATCATAAGTTATAGTATAAAAATTTTATAAACCCCACAAAATCAGTAAAAATAAATATTTCTGTAAAAATTAGTCAAGGGATTCATAAAATAAAACAATGGAAAATATGACACCATATACCCAAAATGTGGGGATGAGATGAGTAAAGAATGGATTCAAACTTAAGTGACCATCAATTTAATATAGACTGCTACATGCAGAAGATGTTATATACAAAAACTTAATAGTAACCACAAATCTAAAACCAGTAATAGATAAGAAAAGAATAAAGAGAAAGAAACCAAGTATATCACTAAAGAAAGTTAAAAAAAAACAAAAAAAAAACAAAATGTGAAAGAGAACAAGAGAAGAAAGGATCAAGGAAAAATTACAAAAGCACTGGTAAGACAAGTAACAAAATAGAAATAAAATAAAGATCTATCCATAAGTAATTCAAATGTAAATGAACTAGATGTTCCAATCAAAAGACATAGGGTGACAGAATGTATTTTAAAAACCAAGACCAATCTCTATGTTGCCTACAAGAGACTCATTTTAGACCTAAAGACATCTCCATATTGAAAGTGAGAGAATGGAGAAACATCTATTATGCAAATGGATGTCAAAAGAAAACGCAAGTAGCAATGCTTATGCTGGACAAAACAGACTTTAACATTAGGGCAGCCCGGGTGGCTCAGCGATTTAGCACCACCTTCCACCCAGGGTGTGATCTGGGAGACCTGGGATCAAGTCCCATGTTGGGCTCCCTGCATGGAGTCTGCTTCTCCCTTTGCCTGTGTCTCTGCCTCTCTCTGTTTGTGTCTCTCATGAGTAAATAAATAAAATCTTAAAAAAAAAGATTTTAACAAGAAATGAATTTATATTACTGTATAATAATAATAGGGACAATCCAAGATGATGTAACAATTGTAAATAGTTATGCACCCAACATAGGAGCACCCGAGTACATAAAACCATTGATAACAAACATAAAGGAAACAATTGATAGAAATACAATAATAATAGGAGACTTTAACACCACATATACATTGATGAATAGATCGTCCAAACAGAAAATCAGCCAGGAATCAGTGGCTTTGAGTGACACACTGGACCAGATGGATTTAACAGAAATATTCAGAACATTCTGCCCTAAAACAGAAGAATATACATTATTTTCAAGTGCGCATGGACCATTCTCCTAAATAGATCACATATTAGCCCCAAAAAACAAGTTTAAACAAATGAAGAAGATTGAAGTCATACCATGCATTTTTTTTTTTACCACAATGCTTTGAAACTAGAAATCAACCACAAGAAAAAATCTAAAAAGACCACAAATACATCACTTGGCAACAGGGAAATACAAATCAAAGACACAATGAGATATTACCTTATACCAGTTGGGATGGCTAAAGTTAAAAAGACAAGAAACAAATGTTGGCCAGGATGTGGAGAAAGGATAAACCTCTTGCATTGTTGGTGGGAATGCAAGCTGGTGCAGCCACTCTGGAAAACAGTGTGGAGTTTTTTCAAGAGTTTAAAAATAGAGCTACCCTACAACCCAGCAATTGCACTACTAGGTAATTACCCCAAAGATACAAATGTAGTGATCTGAAGGGGCACCTGCACCCCAATGTTTATAGCAGCAATGTTCACAATAGCCAAACTGTGGAAAGAATCGAGATGTCCATCAACAGATAATTGGATAAAGAAGATATAATTCTGCTCGATTTTTTTTAATTAACTGTCTTCTGCTGGGTGAAAGTTTTATTTGCTGTTCCTTCTCCAACTCTTTTAGGTGCAAGGTTACCTTTTGTATTTCAGTTCTTTCCAGTTTTTTGATGGATGCTTGTATTGCAAAGCATTTCCCCCTCAGGACTGCTTTTCTGTATCCCAAAGATTTTTCACCATGACCAAGTGGGATTTATCCCCGGGATGCAAGGCTGGTTCAACACTTGTAAAGCAATCAACGTGATAGATCATATCAACAGGAGAAAAAACAAGAACCATATGATCTTCTCAATAGATGCAGAGAAAGCATTTGACAAAATACAGCATCCATTCCTGATCAAAACTCTTCAGAGTGTAGGGATAGAGGAACATTCCTCAGCATCTTAAAAGCCATCTAGGAAAATACCACAGCAAATATAATTCTCAATGGGGAAACACTGGGAGCATTTCCCCTAAGATCAGGAACACGGCAGGGATGTCCACTCTCACCACTGCTATTCAACATAGGACTAGAAGTCCTAGCCTCAGCAATCAGGCAACAAAAAGAAATAAAAGGCATTCAAATTGGCAAAGAAGAAGTCAAACTCTCCCTCTTTGCAGATGACATGATATTCTACATAGAAAGCCCATAAGACTCCACCCCAAGATTGCTAGAACTCATACAGCAATTCGGCAGGGTGGCAGGATACAAATTAATGCCCAGAAATCAGTGGTATTTCTGTACACTAACAATGAGACTGAAGAAAGAGAAATTCAGGAGTCAATCCCATTGACAATTGCACCCAAAAGCATAAGATACCTAGGAATAAACCTAACCAAAGAGGTAAAGGATCTATACCCTAAAAACTACAGACCACTTCTGAAAGAAATTGAGGAAGACACAAAGAGATGGAAAAATATTACATGCTCATGGACTGGAAGAATTAATATTGTGAAAATGTCAATGTTACCCAGGGCAATTTACACATTAAAGCAATCCCTATCAAAATACCATGGACTTTCTTCAGAGAGTTGGAACAAATCATCTTAAGATTTGTGTGGAAGCAGAAAGGACCCCTATGGCCAAGAAGCAGATGAGAAAATGCTCTGCATCACTTGCCATCAGGGAAATACAAATCAAAACCACAATGAGATACTACCTCACACCAGTGAGAATGGGGAAAATTAACAAGGCAGTAAACAACAGATGTTGGAGAGGATGTGGAGAAAGGGGAACCCTCTTGCACTGGTGGTGGGAATGTGAGCTGGTGCAGCCACTCTGGAAAACTGTGTGGAGGTTCCTCAAAGAGTTAAAAATAGATCTGCCCTACCACCCAGCAATTGCACTGCTGGGGATTTACCCCAAAGATACAGATGCAATGAAACGCCTGGACACCTGCACCCTGATGTTTATAGCATCAATGTCCACAATAGCCAAACTGTGGAAGGAGCCTCAGTGTCCATCGAACGATGAATGGATAAGGAAGATATGGTCTATTTATCAATGGAATATTACTCAGCCGTTAGAAACGGCAAATACCCACCATTTGCTTCATCGTGGATGGAACTGGAGGGTATTATGCTGAGTGAAATAAGTCAGTCGGAGAAGGACAAACATTATATGGTCTCATTCATTTGGGGAATATAAAAAATAGTGAAAGGGAATAAAGGGGAAAGGAGAAAAATGAGTGGGAAATATCAGGGAGGGAGACAGAATGAGAAATAAATAGAGACCCAGAGTTAGGAGAGATTCCTAACTCTGGGAAACGAACTAGGGGTGGTGGAAGGGGAGGTGGGCAGGGGGTGGGAGTGACTGGGTGATGGGCACTGAGGGGGGCACTTGATGGGATGAGCATTGGGTGCTATTCTATATGTTGGCAAATTGAACACCAATAAAAAATAAATTTATAAAAATTATAGAGGTATATTTTATTTAGGTTTACACTGACAAAACCAAGAATGTGAAATCAAAGATGAAAGTAAAGATGAAAGATGTACAAATGAATACCTCAACCTTAGCAAGGAATGGACAACTCTCCTCCATTTTGGGATTTTGGGATACTCCTTCTCTGTCAATTTCTCTGGCTCACTTTCCCTGTGCCACTACACAGTATTCCTTAGTATTCCCACTACAGTGTGTACCCATTTATATCTCAGCGTCTATGTTTGTTTTTATTTGTCTGCTTCCAACATACAGTTGTGAAATCTATGACTATGACAAACAATGTTTCATTGATCTTTGAATATCCAGGGTAAAGAACACTTGTGTAAATACCGTGGGCAGAACTATTTGCTGTCATAGTAAATATTTTATAGGCAACACAGATAGGAAAAATGCACACTTGTAATAAGGACTTGATATAGTGGATACTATTTTTGAGGTATAATTTCTATAACTTTTGAGATCAGCTTTCAAGCAAACTTTTTGTGTACTGTGAGGCTTTCTAGGATAATCTCATTAACAAAAATATTTTTAGCAGCCCACCTGCTATCTAGCAAAGTACCCATAAAGCCTGACTTTAGCACAGTGTTTTTAATAGCACCTCAGTTGTGCATGTCTTACAACTTTAAGCTTTACAAGATATACTCAAAACCCACGTATTTCTTAATATTTCCTATATATTGTATCATCTTTTACTCAACTCCATTTAAAGGAAATTTTATATCAGTAATGAAAATACAAAACATGCATTATATGCTATGGTAAACATTTAAAAAAATAAGTCCATGAGAGACAGGGGCCAGACCATGGCAGAGAAGGCTCAAAAGAGTAAAGATTCCTCCTGGAGCAGTTGTGTATGTAGAAAGTGAAACCTGGGGTGATATAACTACAGGACCTAGGACAGTGATTCACTCTAAAGCACAAATTATTGCAGAAGTCAGGCTAATAGTGGGTGAAGTAACCTATTTGAAGAACAGGTGCTTATCATAAATGCTTACCTTGATAATATCACCCCTAATGCTGATGATCCAGACCTGAAACCTATGATCATTGGCACCAATAATGATTTTGAAGTTGGCTGTTATTCCCAAGCCATGAAAAATGGGAAATCATAATGTTATTGTATCAAAAGCATATGTGGAATGAAATGTAATACTGACAAGTGGTTGCATCACTGTGGCTTGTTGCAATCTGAATACATTTGAGGTCATCCCTGAGAATACAGTGATTGATGGTGCAGACTGAGCAACCACAGCCTGAGATAATACAGCTGGATTTCATGATGAAAATCTTGCCAAACTAAGACCACCTAAAGAAGACTATGAAAGGGAGCTCAACTCCAGTAACATGGAAGACAACAGTGAGATACCACCTATGGACTTGGTAATAAAATAACCCTAGAAAGTTAAACCAGTTAAATAAACACATGGTGAGATAGTATCAGTTTATCAAGACTTCCAGTGGCTTTGGAAGAACATACTTGGGACTCACCACCTGGGCTCTAATTGCAAGCTTAACTGAACTACCTTTTGATTTTCTAATATAGCCTCTACACTATAATTCAGGGAAAGGAGGAACACTAAATGAGAGCACTAGAATTCCATTCTGCACATAATAAATTTAGAGAAATTTCTTATTTATACATTAGTCTTGTATGAATTTACTTTGTATAGCTCAGCCCCCAAGTCAGTCAATTTAGTCTATGAGTCCTTAATATTCTGATAAAATAGTTTCTGACCCTTTAGAACAAAGAACAAATCAAAGCCCAGATGATGTATTTTGCAATCTTCACTCTGTGGGACTTCTCCATAGCAAGGCTATCAGCCTTCTTTTACTAACAATTTCTGTCATACTGAGACTGAACCTAAACTTCATAACAGACATTCTAGGCAGTTAAGCTAAGTAGTAGGACAAACCCTGACATGCTGGTGACAGAAAAAGTAGCAACTGGAAGGAAGAAGAAAGAAACCATTTTATCATAGCATCTTACTGCAATGTGGTGATAGCTCTTGGGGCAAGATGATAGATTTTCATTGGTTGAATAGTATCAAGTTTAGAAAGGGTACTTTACACTACTCTCTTATTAATCAATGAACACACACTATAGTAATTATGCTGTGTAGAAAATTCCCCAAAATGTGGCAGCTTAATACTATAAACATTTACTATATTACACAGTTTCTGCAGCTCAAATCTGGGAAAGGCTTAGCTGGTACTCCTGGCTCAGTGTATCTCATGAGGGTTTTTTTTTTTTTTTTGGTAATTTTTTTATTGGAGTTCGATTTGACAACATAGTGTAACACCCAGTGCTCATACCGTCAACTGACGCCTTCAGTGCCTGTCACCCACTCACCCTATCCCTTCGCCCACCTCCATTTCCACCACCCCTTGTTCGTTTCCCAGAGTTAGGAGTCTCTCATGTTCTGTCACCCTCTCTGATATTTCCCACTCATTTTCTCTCCTTTCCCCTTTAATCCCCTTCACTATTTTTTACATTCCCCAAATGAATGAGACTATATAATGTTTGTCCATCTCTGACTGACTTACTTCACTCAGCATAATACCCTCCAGTTCTATCCACATTGAAGTAAATGGTGGGTATTTGTCGTTTCTAATGGCTGAGTAATATTCCATTGTATACATAGACCACATCTTCTTTATCCATTCATCTTTCGATGGACACCAAGGCTACTTCCACAGCTTGGCTATTGTGGACATTGCTGCTATAAACATTGGGGTGCAGGTGTCTCGGTCATTCACTGCATCAGTATCTTTGGGCTAAATCCCCAGCAGTGCAATGCTGGGTTGTAAGGTAACTCTATTTGTAAATCTTTGAGGAACCTCCACACAGTTTACCAGAATGGCTATATCAGTTCACTTATCCACCACCAGTGCAAGAGGGTTCCCCTTTCTCCACATACTCTCCAACATTTGTGGTTTCCTGCCTTGTTAATTTTCCCTATTCTCACTGGTGTGAGGTGGTATCTAATTGTGGTTTTGATTTGTATTTCCCTGATGGCAAATGATGCGGAGCATTTTCTCATGTGCTTCTTGGCTATGCCTAAGTCTTCCTCTGTGAAATTTCTGTTCCTGTCTTTTGCCCATTTCATGATTGGATTGTTTGTTTCTTTGCTGTTGAATTTAATAAGTTCTTTATAGATCTTGGATACTAGCCTTTTATCTGATACGTCATTTGTAAATATCTTCTCCATTGTGTAGGGATGTCTTTTAGTTTTTTTGAATGTTTCTTTTGCTTTGCAGAAGCTTTTATCTTTATGAAATCCCAATAATTCATTTTGCTTTTGTTTCTCTTGCCTTCATGGATGTATCTTGCAAGAAGTTGCTGTGGCCAAGTTCTCCTCTAGGATTTTGATGGAATCTTGTCTCACATGTAGATCTTTCATCCATTTTGAGTTTATCTTTGTGTATGGTGAAGGAGAGTGGTCTAGTTTCATTCTTGTGCGTGTGGCTGTCCAATTTTCTCAGCACCATGTATTGAAGAGACTGTCCTTTTTCCAGTGGATAGTCTTTCCTGCTTTGTCAAATATTAGTTGACCAGGGAGCTGAGGGTCCACTTCTGGATTCCCTATCCTGTTCCATTGATCTATGTGTCTATTTCTGTGCCAGTACTACACTGTCTTGATGATCACAGCTTTGTAGTACAACCTGAAATCCGGCATTGTGATGCCCCCAACTCTGGTTTCCTTTTTCAATATTCCCCTGGCTATTCAGGGTCTTTTTTTTCAGGCTCTTTTCTGATTCCATACAAATCTTAAGATGATTTGTTCCAACTCTCTGAATAAAGTCTGTTGTATTTTGATAGGGATTGCACTGAATGTGTAAATTGCCCTGGGTAGCATTGACATTTTCACAGTATTAATTCTTCCCATCCATGAGCATGGAATATTATCCCATCTCTTTGTGTCTTCCTCAATTTCTTTCAGAAGTGGTCTGTAGTTTTTAGGGTATAGGTCCTTTATCTCTTTGGTTAGGTTTATTCCTAGGTATCTTATGCTTTGGGGTGCAATTATCAATGGGATTGACTCTTGAATTCTCTTTCTTCAGTCTCATTGTTAGTGTATAGAAATGCCTCTGATTTCTGGGCATTGATTTTGTATCCGGCCACACTGCCGAATTGCTGTATGAGTTCTAGCAATCTTGGGGTGGAGGCTTTTGGGCTTTCTATGTACAGTATCATGTCATCTGCGAAGACGGAGAGTTTGACTTCTTCTTTGCCCCTTTGAACACCTTTTATTTCTTTTTGTTTTCTGATTGTTGAGGCTAGGACTTCTAGTCCTATGTTGAATAGCAGTGGTGAGAGTGGACATCCCTGCCGTGTTCCTGATCTTAAGGGAAAGGCTCCCAGTGTTTCCCCATTGAGAATGGTATTTGCTGTGGTATTTTCCTAGATGGCTTTTAAGATGCTGAGGAATATTCCCTCTATCCCTACACTCAGAACAGTTTTGATCAGGCATGGATGCTGTATTTTGTCAAATGCTTTCTCTGCATCCAATGAGAGGATCATATGGTTCTTGTTTTTTTCTTGCTGATATGATGAATCACATTGATTGTTTTATTTTTTATTTTTTTCTTCTTTTTTTAATAAATTAATTTTTTATTGGTGTTCAATGTACCAACATACAGAATAACACCCAGTGCTCATCCCATCAAGTGTCCCCCTCAGTGCCCGTCACCCACTCTCCCCCACCCCCAGCCCTCCGACCCTTCCACCACCCCTAGTTCGTTTCCCAGAGTTAGGAGTCTTCCATGTTCTGCCTCCCTTTCTGTTATTTCCCACACATTTCTTCTCCCTTCCCTTATATTCCCTTTCACTATTATTTATATTCCCCAAATGAATGAGAACATACACTGTCCTTCTCCGAGTGACTTACTTCACTCAGCATAATACCCTCCAGTTCCATCCACATTGAAGCAAATGGTGGGTATTTGTCGTTTCTAATGGCTGAGTAATATTCCATTGTATACATAAACCACATCTTTATCCATTCATCTTTCAGTGGACACCGAGGCTCCTTCCACAGTTTGGCTATTGTGGACATTGCTGCTAGAAACATCGGGGTGCAGGTGTCCCGGCGTTTCATTGCATCTGAATCTTTGGGGTAAATCCCCAACAGTGCAATTGCTGGGTCGTAGGGAAGGTCTATTTTTAACTCTTTGAGGAACCTCCACACAGTTTTCCAGAATGGCTGCACCAGTTCACATTCCCACCAACAGTGTAAGAGGGTTCCCTTTTCTCCGCATCCTCTCCAACATTTGTGGTTTCCTGCCTTGTTAATTTTCCCCATTCTCACTGCTGTGAGGTGCTATCTCATTGTGGTTTTGATTTGTATTTCCCTGATGGCAAGTGATGCAGAGCATTTTCTCATGTGCATGTTGGCCATGTCTATGTCTTCCTCTGTGAGATTTCTCTTCATGTCTTTTGCCCATTTCATGATTGGATTGGTGTTTCTTTGGTGTTGAGTTTAATAAGTTCTTTATAGGTCTTGGATACTAGCCCTTTATCTGATACGTCATTTGCAAATATCTTCTCCCATTCTGTAGGTTGTCTTTTAGTTTTGTTGACTGTATCCTTTGCTGTGCAAAAGCTTCTTATCTTGATGAAGTCCCAATAGTTCATTTTTGCTTTTGTTTCTTTTGCCTTCGTGGATGTATCTTGAAAAAAGTTACTGTGGCCAAGTTCAAAAAGGGTGTTGCCTGTGTTCTCCTCTAGGATTTTGATGGACTCTTGTCTCACATTTAAATCTTTCATCCATTTTGAGTTTATCTTTGTGTATGGTGAAAGAGAATGGTCTAGTTTCATTCTTCTGCATGTGGATGTCCAATTTTCCCAGCACCATTTATTGAAGAGACTCTCTTTCTTCCAATGGATAGTCTTTCCTCCTTTATCGAATATTAGTTGACCATAAAGTTCAGGGTCCACTTCTGGGTTCCCTATTCTGTTCCATTGATCTATGTGTCTGTTTTTGTGCCAGTACCACACTGTCTTGATGACCACAGCTTTGTAGTACAACCTCAAATCTGGCATTGTGATGCCCCCAGATATGGTTTCTTTTTCAAAATTCCACTGGCTATTCGGGGTCTTTTCTGATTCCACACAAATCTTAAAATAATTTATTCTAACTCTCTGAAGAAAGTCCATGGTATTTTGATAGGGATTGCATTAAATGTGTAAATTGCCCTGGGTAACATTGACATTTTCACAATTGGCACAATTAATTCTGCCAATCCATGAGCATGGAATATTTTTCCATCTCTTTGTGTCTTCCTCAATTTCTTTCAGAAGTGGTCTGTAGTTTTTAGGGTATAGATCCTTTACCTCTTTGGTTAGGTTTATTCCTAGGTATCTTATGCTTTTGGGTGCAATTGTCAATGGGATTGACTCCTGTATTTCTCTTTCTTCAGTCTCATTGTTAGTGTATAAAAATGCCATTGATTTCGTATCCTGCCACGCTACCAAATTGCTGTATAAGTTCTAGCAATCTTGGGGTGGAGGCTTTTGGGTTTTCTATCTAGAGTATCATTTCATCAGCGAAGAGGGAGAGTTTGACTTCTTCTTTGCCAATTTGAATGCTTTTAATGTCTTTTGTCTGATTGCTGAGGCTAGGACTTCCAATACTATGTTGAATAGCAGTGGTGAGAGTGGACATCCCTGCCGTGTTCCTGATCTTAGGGGAAAGGCTCCAAGTGCTTCCCCATTGAGAATGATATTTACTGTGGGCTTTTCGTAGATGGCTTTTAAGATGTCGAGGAATGTTCCCTCTATCTCTACACCCTGAAGAGTTTTGATCAGGAATGGATGCTGTATTTTGTCAAATGCTTTCTCTGCATCTAATGAGAGGATCATATGGTTCTTGGCTTTTCTCTTGCTGATATGATGAATCACATTGATTGTTTTATGAGTGTTGAACCAGCCTTGCATCCGGGGGATAGATCCCACTAGGCCATGGTGAATAATCTTCTTAATGTAATGTTGGATCCAATTGGCAAATATCTTTTTGAGAATTTTTGCATCCATGTTCATCAGGGATATTGGTGTATAATTCTCATTTTTGGTGGGGTCTTTGTCTGGTTTTGGAATTAAGGTGATGCTGGCCTCATAGAACGAGTTTGGAAGTACTCCATCTCTTTCTCTCTTTTGGAACACCTTTAGTAGAATAGGTATTGTTTCTCCTTTAAACATTTGATAGATTCCCCTGTGAAGCCATCTGGCCCTGGACTTTTGTGTCTTGGGAGGTTTTTGATGACTGCTTCAATTTCCTCCCTGGTTATTTTCCTGTTCAGGTTTTCTATTTCTTCCTGTTCCAGTTTTGTTAATTTGTGATTTTCCAGAAATGTGTCCATCTCTTCTAGATTGCCTAATATACTGGCATACACCTGCTCATAATACGTTTTTAAAATCGCTTGCATTTCCTTGGTATTGGTTGTGATGTCTGCTTTTTCATTCATGATTTTATTAATTAGAGTGTTTTCTCTTTTGTGTTTAATAAGGGTCGCTAGGGATTTATCTATCTTATTAATTCTTTCAAAGAACCAGCTCCTGGTTTTTTGATCTGTTCCACAGTTCTTCTGGTCTCTATTTCATTGACTTCCACTTGAATCTTTATTAACGCTCTTCTTCTGCTTCGTGTAGGTTTTATTTGCTCTTCTTTCTCAGTTCCTTCAGGTGTAAGGTTAGCTTGTGTATTTTAGGTTTTTCCAAGTTTTTGAAGGATGCTTGCGATATATTTCCCTCTTAGGACTGCTTTTGCTGTATCCCAAAGATTTTGAACAGTTGTATCTTCATTTTCATTAGTTTTCATGAATCTTTTTAATTTTTCTCTAGATCCTGGTTGACCCATTCAACTTTGAATAGGATGCTCTTTAACCTCCAGGTGTTTGAGTTTCTTCCAGAATTCTTCTTGTGATCGAGTTCTAGTTTCAATGCATTGTGGTCTGAAAATATGCAGGGGACAATTCCATTCTTTGGTATTGGTTGAGACCTGATTTGTGACCCAGCATGTGGTCTATTCTGGAGAAAGTTCCATGTGCACTTGAGAAGAATGTGTATTCAATTGCATTTGGATGTAAAGTTCTGTAAATATCTGTGAAATCCATCTGGTCCAAGTTATCATTTAAAGCTCTTGTTTCCTTGGAGATTTTGTGCTTAGAAGATCTATCAAATGCTGAAAGCGCCATGTTCAAGTCTCCCTGTATAAGTGTATTATTATCTGAGTATCTCTTTACTTTGGTTATTAATTGATATACTTGGCAGCTCCCATACTAGAGGCATACATATTCATGATTGTTAGGTCCTCTTGTTGAATAGACTCTTTTAGTATGATATAGTTTCTCAACTTTAATTTACCTGATATGAGGATGGTTACCCCAGCTTTCTCTTGAGAACATTTGAATGGTAAATGGTTCTCCAACCTTTCACTTCCAGGCTGGAGGTATCCTTAGGTCCCAATGAGTCTCCTATAGACAGCAAATAGATAGGTCTTGCTTTTTTATCAAGTCTGAAAACCTGCGTCTTTTGATGGGATCATTTAGCCCATTCACATTCAGAATTACTATTGAAAGATATGAATTTAGTGATGATGAAGTTGTAGTGGAGGGAGAATGTAGTCTACCTGAGGGGTTCTAGAGGGTGATCCTCTTGGCTCTGAGTATATTAAGTTCTGTATGTTAGAAGAAACTCAGTTCCAAATGTATATAAACCAGAAATACTTGTAGAAAGCCCCAACATTGATCACCAAAACATAAATGAGATATAAGGGGGGGGGGCAGAATGGGAATGAGGAATCTCACAGAATGAACCAGCACGGTATACCACTTGGTTCTGGGTGCATACCTGTCGTGTTTTAGAATGTATTAACTTCCACCATTGTAGAACAAAATGAGGCAGAGAAACAAAACAAAACAATAGAAAACAAACAAACAAAAATATCTTGTATATCTCCCAAAACTAAGTTGAGTTTGTTGAAGGGAATCTAGAAGTGGAAAATATATCTAGGACTTGTAATTGTAGAAGTATATAAATCAAAAAGGAAGAATCTTAAAAGTGAAGAGATGGTAAAATATTGTAGTTAAGGTTGGAAAAGAGAAAAAAGGAAATTTATAGTCTTATATAAAAACGAGTTGTACTGGAAAAAGAAAAAAGTAGGAGGAGTACCCTCTGGTTTTATATACTGTAAATTCCTGTACTTCCCCTGGAACTTTCCAGCGCTGCTTGGTCAATAACTTGCTTTTCCCCTGTCCTTCCAGCTGGTCTTCTGGGGGAGGGGCCTGCTGTTTTGATTCTCAGGTGTGTGCACCTGAGGGAGCTGCCATGCCTCTTGAGTATCAGAGGGGTTTATCACGGGGTAAACTGCTCAGTGGTAGCAGTTTACCCCGTGAGGCCTCTGTTCCCTGGTGGCCCCGACCCTCCCAGGCATAGGGGGGATACAAGGAGGAATGACAACACTGGCGTCAGCCAGCTCTCCAGCTCTGGAGTCAGCTCCAGCAGTAACTACCACAGTCCCAGTCAACCCTGGCCTTGATGCTCCCCGACGGCGTGGGGGCACTGATGTGCTCAGCTTGGGGGCACCTGGCGGCAAGGGAGTCCTCGCTGTCCTGTGCCCTCCCTACCTCTGCCTGTCCCTGGAGGAGCGCAGGATCCTGGGCTGTGCCTGCTTGGCGCCCTGGGATCTGTGGCCTGTGCTGCTGGAATCATGTTCCCGGGCACGTCTTCCTAAGGCAGCAGGGCACAGACCCCTCCCTCCATCTGGAGCCGCCCGCCTAAGCCACAGGCTTCTCACAGATGCCCCTCCGGGTGCGCACTCCAGCCCTTTACAGATATCCGCCCAGTTTGTGGCACTCTTTCCTGGGGTGCACTGCCCCTATTAGTGACTCCAGGAAACTGGAGGCTCCACTGTCCCTTCTGCGATTCTGCTCCATTTCCCTACTAAGCGCCTTTCTGACTGGAAAGAATCCGGTGCAGATGTTTTAAAGTTCCTGCTTCTCTGAGGCTGGGCTTTCCTGTCTGGGGGCTTTCGCCCTCAGGCTTTAGCCTGGCTCCTTGTGGTGCGCCTCCCCCACTTGATTCTTTTTTATTTTTTTTCTGCCTTCCTACCTTGTTAGAAGCGAAACCCCTTCTCTCTTTGGCACTCCAGCTGTTCTCTCTTTAAATCTCAGGTCAAATTCGTAGGTTCTCAGGATGGTTTGAAAGTTACCTGGGTAAGTTGGTGGGGCAGATGAGTTGAGGACCCCTACTCCTCCGCCATCTTGACCCGCCCCTCATGAGGTTTTTCTCAAGAAGTCAGTCAGACCTACATCCATCTGAAGACTTGATAGGGACTCAATGGCCCACGTATAAGATGACCGTCTCACAGGGCTGTTGGCAGGAGGCCTTGGTTCCATGTCTCCACTGGGCTATTGGGTATGACATGGCAGCTAGCTTCCCTCAGCTTCCTTCAGGTCCAAGAGAGGAAGGACCTGCTCTCTAAAGTTGTACACCATCACTCCTACTTCATTTTATTTCTTAGAAGCAAGTCACTAAGTCCATCTCATACTTAAAGTGGAGGGGTTTAAGGCCCACCTTTTAAAGGGAGGAGCATCCAAGAATTCATGTTCATATTCTAAAACCACCAGCACATACACACATATCCATTTATACCTTGGTTTCTCACAGGTGCCCTGTCAACATCTCCCCAGGGTCTCCATATTGGGGAAGATGGGTTCAGGAAGGACTTTTCTTTATTAATGGGAATGGCACATGATATCATCAGAGGTCTTACAACCTATAAACACTATCTTTTTAGAAATTTAGATTACATGTCCCTAAATATATATTTCATTAAGCACAGGTTTCATTTCTCTAGGATGAGTAACAATTATTGTTTTAAAGATTTATTTATCTATTCATGAGAGACACAGAGAGAGGCAGAGACATAGGCAGAGGGAGAAGCAGGCTCCCTGTGGGGAGCCTGATGTGGGACTCAATCCCAGAACTCTGGGATCACGGCCTGAGCCAAAGGCAAATGCTCAACCACTGAGCCACCAAGGTGCCCTGCCTGAGTAAAAGTTATTATAAAAAAATTCTGAAGGATAAAAAATTTAATTCAAAAACCACAAAGGCTAAAATATTAAGAATGAAATATAAATAATAAACTTAATTGATTTCCCTTTTACTAAACACTGTGGAAATGCTTTGTTATTTAGTTTCATAACTGTCATTTAGTTTTATTTTTT
Organism: Canis lupus familiaris; assembly: GCF_011100685.1. NCBI lineage: Eukaryota > Metazoa > Chordata > Mammalia > Carnivora > Canidae > Canis > Canis lupus. The sequence continues at coordinate 44,442,597 of NC_049260.1, read as the reverse complement.
CAAAGATTTATTTATTTAATTTAGAAAGAGAGAGCAGGGAGAAGGGGTTGTTCAGAGGGCGAGGGAGAAAGAATCTTAAGCAGACTCTGTGCTAAGCATGGAGCCAGAGGTGGGGCTTGATCTCACCACCCTGAGATCACTGCCTAAGCCAAAATCAAGAGTCAGACACTTAACTGTGCCACCTAGGAGCTCCCATAACTCTCATTTTAAACTTTATGTACCACTCAATTCACCTCGGTTGCCACCTCTTGCCTAAGTGCAACCTCTAGAAAAAAGAAAAGAGAAATATTTAGACAAAACAACAAGCTCTTTGAAATTAGACAGATTTGGGATTTAATTCTAATACCTGCCATCTACTGCTACCCAACATTGTAAACTATAAAAATCCCCACTACTCTTCTTTATAGAGGAATAAATAAACACATAAAGCAACTAGTGCAGTGACTAATAAAGAGCAAACTCAAAGACACCAGCTATAATTAATGTCATTGTTGTTCAATAAAAGAAAAGAGCATTGTTTTTAGATTTGAGCTTTAGACATTTGCCACACATTTTCTCAGAGGTCTACATTCCTCTTTTCTTGTCAAAAACATTTAGTCCCAGAGAAATTAAGTGACTCATTTTCTTGTGGATACTACTTTCTAATTTCCCACTTGAACCCCCAGCCTATATTTCCACTCTACCTCCAGTTATTACAAACTATTCCAAGTTCTCTGAACCCAGCAAGCTCTCTCTCTCCTCCACATTCACACTTCCTTCTCTACACACACATGTTGGATGATTCTCTATTTGTTTTTTTTTTTAATTTTTATTTATTTATGATAGTCACAGAGAGAGAGAGAGAGAGGCAGAGACACAGGCAGAGGGAGAAGCAGGCTCCATGCACCGGGAGCCTGACATGGGATTCGATCCCGGGTCTCCAGGATCGCGCCCTGGGCCAAAGGCAGGCGCTAAACCACTGCGCCACCCAGGGATCCCGTGATTCTCTATTTGTAATCAAGGTTTAATTTCTCCATCATTCCTAATATTATGAGTCCCCTTGTTCATTATCTAACTCTCCACACTAGAATGAAATATTGACAGGAGCAGGGAATCTGTTGTGTTCTCAGCTATATCTCCAAAATCTGAGAGACCTATAGTAAGTGATCCATAAATATTTGTTGAATTAATTACCTGAACCTTGAACCAGTCTAGGAGACACAGTCTGGTACATACAGGGCTTCCACCTGAATTCTGGAAACATGGGAACTGGGCAGACTTTTCTTTCTGGGAAGGCCCATCATCCAAGGAGGCAATACAACTAAGGCTTCAGGCTTCTAGATTCAGACCAGGATGGAACTCTACCTCTATCTCTTATAAGCGTATGACTTTGGGGATGCTTCTCTATTTTTGTCAGCCTTAATTTCCTCCTCTTGTTATGCTAATGAGATACTTGAAACTGCTCAATATTTTCATTCATTCATTCATTCAGTCAGTCAGTCACTCACTCAGAACATACTTATTGGATGTCTCCTATACTGAAAGGCACTGTTTTGGGTATCAAGGGTAAGTCATAAACAAGTTACATCTATCAGTTCACGGTCTAATGAATGAGCAGAAAAATAATTGTCTGTTTATAGCACAGTGGTATTAGGGCCACAAAAAGGAAAGTACTGGGTTTTAGTAGCAGGGTTTGTTAGGAGAGGTTGATGTTCTTCATTTCATGTTGTTTGTCCCTAATATTGAAGTCTGTCAGTTAACAAGTCTTGAAGTCCGCTTCTGGAATCATTCTTCATGTTTCTATTCTTACAGGCTCTGCAATGCTTGAACTGGCCTTGACTTGACAAGACAAATATTGTAATCCTGAGGTTTTTCCCAGAGGTGGTAGATCTTACCTATAACCAGAAGTATTTAATAGTAAAAAATAAAAAGATAAAAATAGTATACTTGTTTTCAAGTATACTTATAGATTCTTATTTTATTCACTGGGTCATAATCTATTATTATTATTACATACTGTGATGCTCAAATTGTCTCATTTTAAAACATCACCTGTGTTCCAAGCACTATACTAAATGCTTTCTTTACTATGTTTAAACCTTGCCACATACCTATGAGAAAATATCCTATTTTTATGCCAATTCCACATATTGGGTAATGAGTTAAAGGAAATGTAGGAGATTGTCAAGTCATAGTGCCAATAGAAAATGATGCTTAAAAGCAAGATTCCATTCCAAACACCATTCTACACTATAAGAAACCAGGGCTTGGGAAAATGGCTGAGTCCAGGGCTGGAACAGCCAAGTACAAAAAGAGCCTGGAACATCTTGTTGCACCAAAAAAGGTTTCAAAGAAAAATGGACACATATCAAAGGACATGGGAACAGAAATCAAGGGGCTTCCAGTGACCAAATCTGGGCAAATTAAAGCATCGAAATCAATCATGATGGTAGTGGCTTATTACACAGTGAATAAAATATACATTCATGAACCCATACTGAAACAAATTAAGACATGAATAGTTAATAAATGTGGGTGAGAGGAAAGCTCTTCATTGCAGAAGAATCCTTAGTAGTAAACGGGGAAAAATGATAAAGTTGGAAACATATAATTTTTCAAACATCATGTGTTAATGGATTCAGTAGAGAATCATTAATGGATGATAGAAGAGGATATTTCCATAGTCTCCAAGTATCTCCACACAAAATATTTAAGTGCACAAAAGGAAAATATTAATTTTACTTTGGAATAATCTGATGAATACAACCTTAACCAAGAGAACAAATATAGTATCATCAATGATGAAATAAATGGATATCATGTGCTAATTGATATAATGCAATGAGAAGGATATAGTATCACCTTCTGGTCTTCCTTGCAGAAATGCATAAGCTGAATCTAATCATGAAAACAGAAAATCAGGTAAACCCCAAATGAGGGACACTCTAGTAAATGGTTCATACTTCTCAAAACTGTAATGGTTATGCAAGACAGTAAGTTTGAGAACTTGTTCCGGATTGAAGAAAAAAAGTGAAATAATAACTAGATACATTACATTACATTACATTACATTACATTACATTACATTACACTGGAGAGAAGAATGGACAAACCATAAAATTTATAAAATTTTCTATAAATGACATTTTTTCAAAATTTTATTTATATTCTAGTTAACATATAGTGTAGTATTAGTTTCAGGAGTAGAATTTAATGATTCATCACTTACATATGACACCCAGTGCTTATCATAACAAGTGCTCTCCTTAATACTCATCCATCACTCATTTAGCACAACCCACACTAACGTCTCTCCATCAACCCTCAAGTTGTTCTCTATCACTAAGAGTCTCATGGTTTGCTTCCTTCTATCTTTTTTTCCTTCTCATATGTTCATCTGTATTGTTTCTTAAATTCCCTGATGTTTATAGAAGTATTATCAACAACAGTCAGACTATGGAAAGAGCCCAAAATGTCCACCGACTGATGAACCTATCTATCTATCTATCTATCTATCTATCTATCTATCTATCTATCTAATGGAATATCACTCAACTATCAAAAGAATGAAATCTTGCCATTTGTTATGACATGGATGGAGCTACAGTGTATTGTGGTAAGAGAAATAGATCAGTCAGACAAAGACAAAGACCATACAATTTCACTCATATAAATCACTTTGTTAAGATAATTGGCCACATTTGAATAAGGTCTGTAAATGAGATATATAATAATATGGTATCAATGTTAATTTATTGATTTTGATGATTGTAGTATGCTTACACAAAAGAATATCCTTGTTCTCATGAAGGTACTCTAAGGTATTTAGGGGTAGAAGGACATATTTACAGCTTAATTTCAAATAGTTTGGAAACAATTTGTATGTATATGTATCAGTATACGGTGTGTTTAAGGAGAAGAAAAGGTAAGAGAGAAGACAAAGAGAGAGTCAGAGAGAGGGAAGGAGAGAGAATAAGAGAGCCAAAAATACACAAAATATTAACAACTGAAGTATTGGGTCAAGTAAAACAGGAATTTTCTGTCCCTGGGTATACCCTTGAGGGTGTAGACGGCATATAAAGACACAATATTAGACACCATAACCAAAGGAATGAGTATAGGCAGAGAAGATAAAGGGACTAAGGGATTGAGTTCCAAGGCAGGTCAATGTCAGGAGGTCACAAGGAGAGGAAGAGAGCCAGCTAAAGGAGATTGAGGAGGTCAGAGAACAACCAGAAAAGTATTGTCCTGGAACCCAGGTGTATATATGTCAACTTGGCTTTGTTTCCCTAGCAAACCCTGAATAATATACCAGGAAAGAAAGTACTTCCAGAAGGAGTGAGTGGTCAACTCTGTCCAAAATTACTGATAAGTCAACTGAGGAGAGGACTGTGAGACAACCACTTGATTTAGAAATACTGATGAAAATGTTACCTTGACCAGAACAGTTTCACTTTAGTAGAAGGTGTGTAAGCTCGATTGGTATACGATTGAGACAGAAAAGGAGAGGAATTGGAGACAGCCAGTGTAGAAAACTCTCTCCCTGTGAGGTTTGATATCAGGGGAGGATACATGGTCTCACAGGTGGTAGAAGCAGTGAGTTTAAAAAAGGCTTTTTGCTTGTTTTGTTTTGGATTTTGTTTTGTTGTATTTCAAATACGAAAACAACACCAGTTTGTATGCTGACAGGAATAATCTAACAGAGGGAGGGAAAGTGATGATGATCTTACAAATGCCCTGAGATCATGGATTTCTTTTTTGGTTTAGCCAGTCTAGGTGAGAATTCTCTGATAGTTGTGACAAAAAGAATTATCACTAACCAAGTAAGCAATGTCTTGACATATCTACAACTTTGCTCTTTTATGCCTATTGAGCAGGTATGATTTTATTTATTTATTTTTAAAGATTTTATTTATGAGAGAGAGAGAGAGAGAGAGAGAGAGAGAGAGAGAGACAGGCAGAGGGAGAATCAGGCTCCCCCAGGGAGTCCGATCTGGCACTCAATCCCTGAACTCCAGGATCACACCCTGAGTAGAAAGCAGAGCTCAACCGCTGAGTCATCCAGGCATTGCTGAGCAGGTATAATTTTAAAAAGTGCTCTCATTCTGGCTCGGATAATAAATTTTACGTAGTTTGGATGATAAATTATATAGGCACATGAATTAGTTAGGAACATCAGTTCTGAAGCCATAGATTCCAAACCTGGGCCGGTCACTTACAAGCTGTCACAGTGGAAAGATTACCTAATTTCTGTATTCAAGTTCTTCATATAAAAATGGGGCTGTTAATGACACATATGTCATGGTATTGTGCTGACTAAATGAGGTAAAGCACCTACAGAGCTGACAAAAGAACTTGCCAAATATGGTAAATATTTCATAAATATTAGGTATTGTTAAATTTGCATGCAGCGTGATGCAAATTTCCCCTTTACAGTAAAGAATGTAAACTGCTTGCAGATCTGTTTTCCCTATCAACATATAAACTAAAACGTAAATAGTTAACATGTGACTAAAAGTGAGATCATTCACAGATGCATTTTATCATTGGGAAACATGGAAATAGAGTATTTAAGATACAAAGGAAATTTAAAAATAAATGTTAATCAATGGACTGTCAAGATGCTTGGTGTTATGTATAAATTTATGTGTCACCTTGACTGGGCCAAAGGGTGGCCAGATATTAGGTCAAACATTATTCTGAGTGTGTGTGTCTGTGAAGGTGTTTACGGGCAAGGCTAATATTTGCATAGGTAGACTGAGTAAAACAGACTGCCCTCTCCAGTGTAGGTGTCCTGTATCCAATCAGTTGAAGGCTACGTGGAACAAAAAGGCTGACTTTCCCTCAAGCAGGACGGAATCTATCCTGCCTGGCTGCTTGAGGTAGAACATTGTCTTTTCCTGCCTTTAGACGTGGAGTGAAAGATCAAAACTTCTTGAGAACTGACCCCAGCAGCTGGTGGATTGCAACTTAAAGCATTGCCTCTCCTGGTTCTCAGGCCTTTTGACTTGGGCTGGAACTACACTAGAGTTCTCCTGCCTCTTACCTTGCTGGCATAGATGTTGGTCTTCCTAGCTCCCATACTCATGTGAGCCAGTTCATCACAATAACACACACACACACACACACACACACACACTCTCTCTCTCTCTCTCTGTTTTTCTCTCTCTACACACACACACACACACACACACACACACACACACAAGCACACACGATGCTACTGATTCTGTTCATCTGGAAAACTCTGACTAATACACTTGGGAAGGCACAAGCCACTTGTTAAAAGTACAACTGCATGACAACATGATCTAAGTCCGTAAAGAGTGGGCATTGTGTTCATAGGACTCAGACAACCAGGGTCATAAAAAAAAGGTTTACATAAATAATCAAATGATGGTTATTCGAGGTTGTGGTAGGTAGACTTCTAAAACTGGTCTCCTAACATTTCCCACCACAATCTCAGATACCATGAATAAGATGAATTATCTTGTGCATATTTGTGTTGTTACATGGCTAAAAGGATTTTACAGGTGTACTGAAAGTTACTAAACAATGACCTTAAATAGAGAGATTATACAAAAAAGCCTAATCTAATCACAGGAGCTCTTTAAACCTTTCTCTGGCTGGCAGCAGAAGGGGAAGCAAGAGAGATTTGAAGCAGAAGAAGAACCTGACACACCATTGCTTGTTTGAAGATGGAGAGAACTGCAGGACGAGAACTACAGCCAGCCCCTCTAGAATCTGAGAGCAGCCCCAACAACATCCTGCTCCACAGGAGCTGAATTCCTCTAACCACCTGAAAGAGCTTGGAAATAGTTTCCTTTCCAGAGCCTCCAGGTAAGATCCCAGCCCAGTTGACACCTTGATTTCAGCCCTGTGAGACCCCAAGCAGAGAACTCACTAGATCCATGCCACACAACTGGCCCATAGAAACTGTGAACTAATAAATTAGTGGTTAAGATGCTAAATTTGTCACAATTTGTTGTGCAGCCACAGAAAAACTGATATCAGGTATTTAAGTTATTACTGCATTGAACCTGTTGTGGTTAAGGTAATTCTCTGTATTATCCAACTTAATGGAGAGAATGGGACATAATTTCTGTCCCAGCCATAACCACATGTAGCTCTAAGGTGCAAATTAAAATAAGCACAGCCAAAGTCACAGTGCAGAGAATTCTAACTCTTGTGTAGTGAAGATTAGTTGTAATATAGAGGCAAGAATGGATAGCTTGAAGTATGACAGTAACAAGAAGGATATGTCCCAGTAAGATGCGTGCCATACTTAGTGTGAAGGAGTTCCATGTTGGAGCTGCCCACTCAGTCTCTGCCCTTTAGATAAGGCAGAACGTTCAGTTCCAAGGATATCTTATGGGGCAACAACAGACATGCACAGCCAGGGGAATTGTAGATAAGGGCTCTGAATTAAACTTAAATAAATTATTATGAAAAAGGGTCCTGGGGGCTCTTGGGGGGCACAGTTGTTAAGCAGCTGACTCTTGGTTTCAGCTCAGGTCATGAACTCAGGGTCCAGGGATTGAGCCCTGTGATGAGCACCATGATGAGTAAGGAGTCTGCTTTAGGACTCTCTCTCTCTCCCTCTGCTCCTCCCCATCCTCCTCCTCCTCCTCCTCCTCTTCCTCCTCCTCCTCTTCCTCCTCCTCCTCTTCCTCCTCCTCCTCCTACTTCTTCTTCTTCTTCTTCTTCTTCTTCTTCTTCTTCTTCTTCTTCTTCTTCTTCTTCTTCTCTCTCTCTCTCTCTCTCTCTCTCTCCCCCCCCAATTGATCAGTCTTTAAGAAGTAAAAGGGTCTGATGTCATAGACATTCTTTGAGGCTTGAGAGTCAGACAGACTGGCTCCAATACTCTGTGAGCCTAGTTGAGTTCCAGAATTCTAATTTAATGTGTGTGTGTGTGTGTGTGTGTGTGTGTGTGTGTGTGTGTAAAACACTTCCCTGATAAAGAATTTTGACAAATATTTACGGACCACTGGGGTTAAGATCCGCCTGTATGATTTTCTGTACTAAGATAGCTGGATCAGCTTGAATGATCCCTCTAATCCCAGAGCCTACCAAAGTGTGTGGTACATATGGATTATCTGACTTTCATCCCATTCCCTATGTTCAATAGCTTCCAGTACCAGTGTATTGCTGACCTCCTGACTTCATAATCAGTGCTGGCCTTTCTAATAATTTTTCAGTTTCTGAAATGTCCTCACAGTGGGAGAAGTTTTGAAATTCTCCTAGGCTTTTCAAATGCAAAGTGATCGATACACAGTATTCACACCTGTAAAGAAGTTTAACTGGAGAAATAAGTTAATAAATATAAGGTTGGTAATGTGATTATTATTTGGTGAAATTTATAAACTTTCAAGAACATGGGATCACGTTGGTGAGTCCCCAAAGAGTGGAATTTTGAGGTACAGACATACGTGTTCATAGTCACGAGGACTCAGTTCTCCTGATCTGACTCCTGCTCCTATTGCGCTATTCTTTCTCAGTCCAATTCTTTGTCTCTTCTTCCTCTTTTCCTCTCGTGCACTGCAAGTGTACCCTATGGAGACCTCTAATTCACAAATTACATTCCGTTTTTTTGTTTGAAAAACAAAAGTACAGGGAAACCTGTGAGGTACTTAAGTGCTGGGACCATGTTTTGTTTGTTTTTTGCATATCCTGTATGAAGCAGACTACATGAAACGTGGGTTTGTTGAATTCATCTATTTCATACAGAAACACTGACAACAAAAATGCCCACTTCCAATCTGCAGGTAGTACGGCCGATATTTTTCATAGCAGTGCTGTATGTGTGGCTTTTCAGTCTCAGGTGCCATGCAAGCCCTTCTAGAAGATAGAAGCCCTCTAGAAGAGGTGTTGGAGGAATGGAAATCTGGTCTGTTTGTCCATGTGCCTCTATATAGCACATAGCATTCTTTTCAGCAGCACACAATATGCCTTACAGTAACAACGCCAGGGGCCTTAGTCATGTATATGCTTTTCATATCTGCCACTCCTGACTATAATGTCATAAACTCAGTATCTCATGTAAAGGAAAAGTATTATTTGCAAGAGCAAGACTCAAAGTAAATAGACTGATAACATAGCAATGGTAGAGAATATTTTAACTGACGTTGGTGACTTTCAAAAACACAGGGATTTATTTGCATTTTGTTTAAACGTCAGAATATGCTGACCAATGCAGGCAATGGTTGTGACAGGAGTCCTAAATCTCAGGTCTGCCACTTTCTAGCCATGCATCAGGGCCAATATATTTATCCTTCTGGGCCTTAATGTCCTCATTTGTGAACTTGGAATAATGGTACTTATGTTATAGGAATATTATGAAGGTGACCAGCAAGATATGCAAAACACCTGAAACACGTAGGCCCTCAAAGAGCTTTTATTATCTCTTCTGATAGAGCAGTTAAAAAACAAACAAAAAAACCAAGAAGGATTCCTTTATGAGGATTTTGGGAATGACATACACCAGGAAGTTCATCCAGAGCAACAAATCTAGGATACTTCCTTTGACATGTAGGCTGGTAGAAAAAGCTATTTGACCAAAGTTAAAGTGAAGTTTAGAAACTAAGAGTCTAACTGGTGTCCTCTACTAGGAGATACAATATTGTATTTTTGGAATACTTCTAACAAAACCACTAATTTTCAAACTTGCCTTGAAATAGGTAGCCCAAAAGAAGACGGAAAACAAGAGAAGGAAAAGCTGTTTTCCTACCAATCTCAAATTCCAGGGAATGATGGATGCCTGGCTCAGAACCTTTGGTCATAGCTACTGCTTTGGTCATAGCTACATACATACATGGTGCTCACTAATGGTGCATCTTTCCAGAACAGGCTAATTCTGATCAAGGTACTTGAGGCTTTTACTGTGAAAGAAGGATTGCAGTTATTTTCCTTTTCCCAAATTGATACCAAACATCAGCTGTATGCGTCTTTATCTAAGGAGCCCGTGAAATTTGTGGAACAGCTTGGTGACCCTGAGAAACCTGTTTCGCCTCTGAAGGAACTGGTCTCATGGTGCCTGGGCCTGTGGGTGCGCAGCGTCATTGACAAGTAAACTATCTTCCTTCCTGGGCAGGTTGGATGCCTTTGTGGAAGGGAAGGGCATCCTGCCAAACACAGGATTCTCACACAAGGAAACCAGCTCTGCAACAAAGGGCCTTCCTTAGGATCCACAATCATCAAAAGTCACGAAGGAGTGGTAAGTAACAATTATTCTAGTCTTCTACAAGGGCTCAAAACCATCATCTTTCTTCTGTCACAGCCAGAATTAGTGTTGAATATATCAACATTTGGGCCCAAGGAACAGGGAAAAGATCTCTGGGATGAAGGGCTTCTGAAATTTTGGGAGATAGGATGAGATAGTGCAGAGCTGCACCAGCAAATAATGGAAGGGGAACCAGACAGGACTGCTGGGGGCAGGCCTATACTGCAGACTTTCTGGGGTGTTATCATCAATGAGCCCTGAGTTTCCACCTCGTGTACCTACCTACAAGCTTTCAGGTCCTGGGCAATTTCCACTATGTCCTTGATCTCAATATCCTCCCTTGTGAAGTGAAAATGACAGTATACCCCTGAAGTACTTTTATTAGGACTAAATGAAAGATTGATGAAGAGCCTAGTGTAGCGCCCATCATTATGTGCACTATTACTTCACATTAGCCTCAACATTTATTTCAACCATGTCAGCATATTGCTTTCATTTTGTCTGCTTAATTATATGTTTTATTCTCAAGGATACAGTTTTATTTTAAAAGAAATTAGGTAAATTATAGTATACGTCCTGCACAGATAAAATCATCAGGTGATGAATGGCTATCTGAAACACCCCTCTAAATCCTGCTGTGCAGAAAGAATGGTACCAGCCCTTTGAGGGACCCACAAAAAAATGGGTCAGACTTCTAGCCCTCAAACATCTCCCAGCTGCCTAACATAGTTTGCACGGCAGCTGATACATACATGGTGCTGACACCGATGGCACCTACTAGAATAACTGCGGTTTGGAAACAGAATGTTTTCCCTATTAGTGTCACTTTCAAAAGATTAATTAACGGATTGATTCCACAGATATTCAGCGATGCCTTTCCACTTGAATGAAAAACTGTCCTGGATGGTGGATTGACAAAGACCAATAAAATGTGGCCCTTGCCTCTCAAGGGTGTCACAATGTAGCAAGAGAGACAGATATGCCCATTATATCAATAGATATGATGCAGATGACTAGAGTGTGTGCTCAGCAATGTTCTGGGCTGCTTGAGATATACCAGTGGGCAAGAGACAAGGATCCCTAAGATCAAGGAGCTTCTATTCAAGCAGGAGCTATAGAGGGGGGGGGGAGAGAAATAAGCAATAAGCATAAGAAAGAAGTAAATAACATAGTCTGTTAGGTGATAACTCAGGCCAAGGAAAAGGGGATCAGGAATATGGGGGTGGGGTGGAAAAGGTGAGTGCACTTAGCAATATAAAATAGGGGTTGGGGGTGCTTGTAGATTTTCATTAGCATTTGACTCTGACACATGAACAGAGGAGCACTAGAAAGGCTTAGGTGCTGAATGAGAAGTATGTACAGGGACAATGTCGGTGCAAAGGAGAAACATAGCAGTCAGGGAACTAGAGGGAGTGACCAAAGAAGCAGAAGAAATCAAGAAGTGCTGCCTCTCGGAGAGAATGGAAGCACTCACCTGGACTTGATATCCATTGATCTTTGTGTTCACACCCTTGGTTGCACACTGAGCCATTACTCACAAAACCACAAAAGTAAAAGGCCTGTATTCACCCTGTGATTCACTCATTAATCAAAGGGAAAACTTGGAGAGGTATTTCTTGCTCCAATCACTTTGTATTGGGGAAGATTTTACTGAATTATCTACCATAGACGCACTATGAAGCCAATTCTGTGATCCAGGGAAAAACAGTATCCAAGACAGACAAAGAAGCAACAAATTGGGGAGCATATGGAGAGTGATCTGAAGAACACAACCCATCCAACCTCCCCATGTGAAAAGATATATTGGAGATGCCTATGTTCACTCATCTTTCATTTTATATCGCTAATAATCAATTAACAGGTACACTAATCACTGGCCTTTGATCCATGTAACTTCCGTCAACATTTACACTCAAAAATATTTTTAATCCTTCCTGGACACCAAGGTCAGGCACTGGCCTGATTCAGAGAGTATAGATATGTGTCAGGTTGGCCCCCAGCCTTTAATTTCTTACAAACATGCAGGCCAATTACAGAGCTCCTTGGGTAGAGCAGTGACAGAATTAAAGTCAAGGAAGCCTCAAAAATTAAAAAAAAAGCGGGGGGGGGAGAGGTAATTTAATCTTAGTGTAAGTGGAGGGTGGGTACACATGGTCAGGAAAGCCCTTTCAGGCAAGGTGAGGTTAATGAGGTAGGTACTTTTATAATCCCAGTTTACAGATGAGAAATAATACAGTCAGAGATATTCCCTTGCTTCAGGCTGCAAAACTACTTGAGAGAGCCAGATTTAAATTCTAGGTCATTTGTTTGTAAAACATCATGTTTTCTCTCATTGACTATTGTTTGTAAAACATCATGTTTTCTCTCATTGACTACTACTAAAATCACTTCACCTGACTGTTCGCCTTTACTATCTCCTGAAATCCTCTCAGATATGTTGTGGTCACTCTCCTGAAAGTTGGTTCTGGCTGTGAATGCTAAAGGGCTCTGGGAAGGTCTCTAACATTCTCCCAGGGGAAGACATCTGTATCACAGGAATGGCATGGGCTGTGCATGTCAGCAACTCTCAACATCCATGACATGTGTCATAGAGAAGGGAAGAGGATTGCCTTTGGAGTCACACAGACCAAGGTGTGAATCTCAGCTCCCTCACTTACTGTCTTACTTAAGCGCATGTCAGCTGGTTTCTTAATCTGTTGAAGGGAGATTCTGATACTCATTGTTCAGATTTGTTGGTTGATACATATTAAGTATGTAAAACCAATCAGACCACCAATAGATCAAAATCAATGCCTAGAGTGATGATGAAACAATATCTTCTCTTCTGCATCACTTAATTCCATTTTCTGTGTGCAGAAGTTATTGAACTTCAAGTGGTCAAGTAACATGTCGAGGTGACACACTTGATTGGTGGAAGTGAGGTAGGCACTTAGGTGTTCTTTTCACTAGATTGTGCAGGAGAAGAACATCCAGATGAAAATACCTTTCTTTGAACCCAGTGACTCTTAGCAAAAGAACACCTCATGTAAGAAGTCAATTCTCCACATCATCCAAAAAATGACACAACAAACCATAGCTCCTGATAAAAATAATCTGCTGTAGAGACACGAAGACTTGAATTCAAATACAAACTCCACTCTAAGTCTTCTCTTCTATGAATTGCAAATAGTAATCTCCTCTCTAAGATTTAATGGGCTGTTAAACAGGATACAGGGGTCAACCCAGGGCTTGGCAAACAGATCGTATCCAACAAATGTCACACATCTTAACCTCATCCCTTTCCTTAAGACTCCAGGGAAAGTTCACTGTCAACTTTTGCAAGCAGAGGCTATATTTCTACTATGAAAAGTATTTTATCTATCTCCTATTTTTGGTTGGATTTTGATGGGTGGCAGTTACCAATTGTGCCAGCCAGATTTTGATGTACCACAAACCATCCAAAATTTAGTGACTTTAAACAACCAAATTCTGTTTGTAATTCTGCAGGTCAACAATTTCAGCTGAGCAAAGCTGAGTGGTCCTTTCGCTGTTCTCAGAACGCCTGCTTATGCATCTGTGGTGAGAGCCCCTGGCTCTGCTGGGGGCTAGATGGTCTATCATGGTCTCACCCACATCTGGCAGTTGGTTCACCATCAGCTGTGGTGGAGAGAATACATGGGTCCTGGGCCTCTCATCATCCACCTCACCCACACTTCTTCACATTGTTGTTCTCTGTGCCAAGAGCAGCAAGAGGGGGCAAACCGTGGTGTGCAAGTGCTTTTCAATTCTCTGCTGGCTTCACACTTGCTATGGTTCCATCGGACAAAGCAAATTCCATCGCCAAGGCCAAGGGCAATGTGGGAAGAGATACAGGCCTGCATGCACAAATTACAGTCATTACTGTAACAGTCTACTGTTACCATACTTTGTGAAACAACCACGTTCATCATTAGAGAAATCGTTAACTATGGGTGACCCAGACAGTGGAATGCTAGTCTCCCAAAAATGATTTTTAATCTTCTGCAGAAAAATTAATAGCTATCTTGCCCTATTATCGATCTAATACATGAATAATATATTCATTGTATGAAATTTTGCCAAAAAAACAGTTTGAAATTTTCCTGGCAGTGTACCAAACCGTCAATTGGGGATCCCCTTATCCAGAAATGTGCTGTGACTTTGCCAGTAATAATTCTTCCTGAACCTCTTTCCATATTCTAATTTGCTATTCCTCTCCCTTCCAAAAATATGGCCCCAGCAGAGACCTACTACATAGGCATCCTCTGATGTGGAAGTGATAGACTTAGACTGAAAAGCGGCCCCTCTGGTACAATGAGGAGATAGGATGTGGTAACTATAAAGTAGACTAGTGATGTGGCTAGGGCCTGGTTGGGCCACCCCTCCCCACAGACATCAATCCCACCTCCGGGCTTTGCTGGAATTCCTCTGGATTCATTCATACTATCTTTCAAAGCTGAGTCTAAGCTCTATCATTTTCTACTACAATATCCCAACTATATTGTTCAGGATTCCTTGGTATTTTATTTATTGTGTGATGGTTGATACTGCTACTCTGAATACTATCACTTCCCTATTATATTTTCTATATGATTACTACTGGAATACATGAAAGCATCCATACTTTAAATATTAATATTTCATTCTGCCATTGGAAAGAATTCATTTTTACATCATTTCTTAGGCTTTTTCCAAGAAGATATTCATATCATTTGGAAAAAATGAAAATTTTGTCTTCTTTACTGTAACAATGCTTTTTTCTCTTTACATTCTCCTTACACTGGAAAGACCATATAAAGCAAAATTTAATCATACTGGTGATAATTTGCCCAGATCCTGATTGTAGTGGAATTTCTTCTAGTTGTTTAACATCGTTTGTGTATTTGTCTATTACACACACTGAAGAATACAGCCTGCTAATATCTATGTTCCTACTTTGTTTTTAATTACAGGATGTCACATTCCTTCAACTGTTCTTTGACCATCCATATAACATTAAAATATGGTCAATAGTAGTAGTATCTCTATTGGTTGAAGTCATTCTCTTTATGTCTCCATTTTATCATTTTCTTCATATGCAACCCACACGTTTAGTCATATTATGCTCTAGATATTGCAGGTGTCTGTTGCCACTGGGAACAGGATCGTTTTTATGAGCTATTCTGGGCATAAATGGAGTAGAACAGAACCTGAGAAGCTGATCCAACTTGTTATTTAAAAATTGAGCTGTAAAAATTGAGCTGGTAAGCGAAATAAGTCACTCGGGAAAGACAATTTTCATATGATCTCACTCATATATAGAATTTGAGAAACAAAACAGGATCATAGGGGAAGGGAGGGAAAATTAAACAAGATGAAATCAGAGAGGGAGACAAATCATAATAGACTCTTAATTACGAAACAAACAGGGTTGCTGGAGGGGGAGGAGGTGGAGGAATGGGGTAACTGGGTGATGGACATTAAGGAGGGCATGTGATATATTGAGCACTAGGTATTATATAAGACTGATGAATCACTGACCTCTACCTCTGATACAAATAATACACTATATGTTAATTAATTAATTTAAATTTAAAAAGGGAAAATTTTTAAATAAAAATTGGGCTGTTGGGGAACATAAGTGCCTCAGTCAGTTAAGCGTTCAACTCTTGATTCAGCTCAGGTCATGAT